>NW_007245929.1:187140-233157 GCF_000164805.1 Carlito syrichta
TCACTCTGTTACCCAGGCCCAGAGTGTAGTGGCACAATCATGGCCCACCACAGCCTCGATCTCCTGGGCTCAGGTGATCCCTCCACCTCAGCCTCTTGAGTAGCTGGGCCTACAGGCATGTGTCTCCATGCCCAGCTAATTTTTTTAAAATTATTTTTTGTAGAGACAAGGTTTTGCTATGTTGTGCAGGCTGGTCTTGAACTCCTGGGCTCAAGTGGTCTTCCTACCTCAGCCTCCCAAAGTGCTGGCATTGCAGGCGTGGGCCACAGCACTTGGCCTATGCTGTTTTCTTTTCTTACACTGCAGTTTCTCTTCCAGAGGATCAGACTTACAGATGAGATCATATCCCTGTATATTAGCAGCTCTGCTAAAACACTTGATAGAGGAAGAATAGCAAAACTATTTCCCAAAAGCAAGACTTTGGTCTATGTGTTGATTGCATTTTTGCACTTGTCTACAATTAATCAATAATCAGGTCTGATGAAATTACAGTCTTTCCTCCTTTTAAAATACTTCTAGCTTTAAAGAAGATTCCTGATTCTTGAAACTTAGTAAATAGGAAAAAGTAAGTTATTATTTATGGCTAATCACATTTTCAGCTGTGACTGCATTTTATGTTCATTTTTCCTTTTTTCTTGAGTTGAAGAATTTATTCTGTCACTTTTGAGAGGAAAAAAAACCATATTGGTCCCCTCAATAGCCACTTCAGCATATTAAGAATCACAATTAAGGTACAAAAACAGAACTTCTTATTGGACACAGCAAGCAAGTCTATTTCTTTAGAATACAAGACTGAGAATAGTCTAGAATTGGGATCACATCTAAGGAGAAACCTCAGTTGCTTAGAGTTTCTTTCCAAGTGGAATGATCATTTCGAAAATACTATATTCATTGAGTATCTACTGTGTGTCTACCAAGCTCCAGGTACTGCAAGACTTCAAGAAGATTCTAGACAGGGTACCTAGTATTTCTCAATGCTTTCATTTGTAGGTAGCAGGAAATCATATCAGATAGCCCTAAGCAACACGGGATTTCCTGGGTCAGTGCCTAAGAGCCTCTATGCAGTCTTCAGGCCTGGTTTGTTTAGGCTCCAGCTCACTCTGCCCTTCTGACCCCGGCCCTCACCATGTGCAACTCCAGGCTCAGGCTGATCACTCACACTAAAAACCTGAGTGCATGTCCTTGGATCTACACACCACTGGCTCATAGGACTGCTGTGGAGATGGCTCCCTTACGGTAGAAAAAGGCTGTTGCAATACCAAGCCTCACCCCTGCATCCCAAATGTCCATGTGCAAAAAGCCATTCCTTTCACAACTTGCAAACAAAATTCCTAGACTTCATGATGTTTGTCCCAACTCTTTGCCAATCAGTAGTGGCCAGGGAGGGATATCATATCCTAATTGGCTTAAGCAAATCAATCCTTGAAGCAGTTGCTGTGGTAAGTGATGCTGGGTAGGGTGCAGTGTGTTGCTCCATGGGTTCTTTGACTTGACCACAGAAAAGAATTTCAGAGCAAGTACCAAGTATAGTTTAAGAATTTATTAGAAAGAAAAAGACATACTCAAAGAGCGTGGGTGCCTTAAGAGAAAGGACACGTGCTTGCCTTTGACAAGAAGCTTTACATACTTTTACAACCATGATTAAGCAAACCATGATTAAGCTAAGAGGGGTGGGCTGCAGGTGTCTGGTCACAAGTTTTGATGACTATCTCTCTACCTTCTATAAGTTAAGAGGGGTACACTGCAGGCGTCTGGTCTTGAGTTTTGATGACCATCTCTCAACCTTTTGAGGTCACAAGGACCTTCCAGATAATTAAAGCTATTATCTAACTGGATTTGGGCTTTTCTTAGAACATTCTGTTTGCATTTTGGGTGACTCTGCATTTTCATTATTTCCTGCACTGGTAACTCCACATTCCAGCCCACAAGGTGGTCAGGTCTAGAGTGTCAGGTCAGTTGGGTGAAGGTTGTATACGATAGGAAAGATGTCTGAATGTTGACCCTGTTTTAATTTAACCTGCCTGGAAGACCCTCATCTACCTGTGTCTAATCTGCACCGATAACCCTCCTCAGTAAGGAGGGTGGGATTACAGTGATTGGTGAAGGCCAGTCAGATCCCACTTCTGGAGGTTGGGGTGGGGATCTGTCCCAACCAAATCCCATAGTGACTGCACAGCACAAGTGAGTAGCTGGATCTGGGATGAGACCAGCCATCCACAGCATCACTAGTCTCATGACCCAAGCCCAGAGCTAATGAGACCACAGTGGCACCTGGTGGGTCATTCTTTATTCCTACCCTGGTTGGGATGTCCTTTTGTCCTTATAGTTTGTCGTAATGACCAAGTTCACCCCTACTCACGCCCAGGTCATAACTGTATCCTGCATCCAAAAGGACCCCATGAGAAATATATTGTGCTCACACTGAAGAAACAAAGTCCAATAATACTATTTATTGTTAACTAAATATTATTAGAAAAACATGCATATTAGACAGGAAAGAGAACACTACTGTTGTGTTTTTCTGGTTAACTCTGGCTTTTTTTTTTTTTTTTTTTTGAGTCAGAGTCTCGCTCTGTCATCCAGGCTGGAGGGCAGTGGCATGATCACAGCTCACTGAAGCCTCAACCTCCTGGGCTCAGGTGATCCTCCCACCTCAACCTCTTGAGTAGCTGGTACAACAGGCACACACTGCAACATCTAGCTAATTTTTTTTGTTTGTTTTTTTTTAGAGATGCGGTCTCATTGTGTTGCCCAGGCTGGTCTCAAACTCCTGGGCTCAAGTGATCCTCCTACTTCAGCCTCCCAACGTGCTGAGATGACAGGTGGGAACCAACAGACCTGGTCAACTCTGGCACTTTAGTTGCTTAACTTCAAACTTCAGAGCTCTTTTTAAAGGCCATGTTTAACTTCCTCCAAAAAGTATTTTGCGGATAGAAGAACACTGATCTATTTCAAGCCATGAGGCCCCTTTTACCTGAATGGAAATCTGATATACTGTGCTGTTGCTGATGGCAATTTAAGTGCGCAAAGTTCTCTCAAAATCAGTTATCTGCTGCATCTTAACCTGAGTTCTTCCTGACAGCAGTCAGAGACAAGGGCTTGTGTGCAGGTTGCTGTGAAACAGAGAATGAAAGAAACCCAGGCAAGTGTCTTGTCACCAAGTTCAAGTTCATTGTTGCCATGAGCAGCTGGAGCTCAGCCTGCCAGATCATCCAGGGAGCCAAGAGTCATCTCCCCAAAGGACAGAAGGGGGGAACCACCGCCCACAGGTCCTCCTGCCTCACTGGTCAAGGGGTGCCCTCTATAGCTGTTACTCCTGGTGTCAGAGCAGTCCCAGTAAAAGACACTGGTGCAAGCTGCAGCCAGCTGAGTCCAGGTACCCAACAATGACCAGAGTCTATGGAAGGCTGAGAGTGTGTACACCATGTGCAAGCCTGGAAAAGACCAGAAGTCACCTGCATGGTTCTTCAGTCCTTCCTGCGTTGTATGACTTGGCCTTCTTCACATGTGTCTGTGAGAAGGAAAAATGAGTCAGTACATGACCAACTGGACCCCTGGAGCCCGCAGGACCCTCGTCAGCAAAGGCAGATGCTGGCAGAAAGGACCAGCAGGTTTTGGAAGAGGAGGCTGTCACTGGAGGCTGCCATCACCAGCCTCTGGTCACATGTACTCTCAGTCCCAGCAGCACTCCTTGCTTAGAGGTAACAATCACTCTGCCCAGTTAGTGTGACAGCTTCATCCCACCAATGTAATGGCAGGTTTGATTTTAGTTTAAATTACTCCACAAAGAATCCAAAAGAAATAGAGTCCTCCCTTCTCCCCACCCTACACATTCCACAGAGAAACCCTCTGTCAGTGAAATCTTTGCTGGCACATAGCGTTTCTCATTCATGTTTCAGGCATCAGTTTTCAAAGCCCCCCACAAGACTCACAGCAGCTGCATCATGGCGTCCATCAGTGCGTTTTTTGGGAACACAGATATGGCTAGCACCAGCCCGCCCCCACCCCTGGAGCCTGCCTCTCGAGGGGTCTTCGCTGGACTCAGGTCAAAACCTTACTGTCAGCAAGACTGAGTGGGCAGTTACCCGCATCACTCATCTGAAAAACATGCATGCCTCCGCTGGCCCTGAAATCGCTTGTTTAAAAAAAAAGTCCTTAGGGCAATTATTTTAGTGTATATTTTTCTGAAACATTCTAAAGGGTTTTCTCAAACTACGGTCCTCAAGCTCCATGATTCTTGGCCGGGGGTGATTTTGTCCCACAGGGGATTCTTGGCACTTGGTGGGGATGTTTTTGGCTGTCACACCTGGGGGAAGGAGCAGGAAGGTGTGCTGCTGATATCGGTAGGCAGAGGACAGGCTGCATCTGGCATCCCACAGTACCCATGACAGCCCCTTGTGGACCATGACAAGGCATCTTCTGTGCAACACTCAGTTATGACTCTGGCCAGGAGAACTTACATGGTGTGAAATCCGACCATTTGCTCAGACGATTCAGACTGAAAACAAAGAAAACATTATTTTGAATGTCAATAATATGGAAGGACATTTTAAGACCAAATTACCCGCAACCTACCATCTCCGCAAGACCAGTTTCTGTGGAGCATGTCACCTTTAGCTTCTGCCCAAATGAGCATAGACATTCTTCAGACTGCAGTTACAATATATATGCATTCTATATTTATGTTTTCACTGAAAAGTATTATTTTCATAGTCTTTATATCATTTGAATAGACAGGATTCTGCTGTTTTAATGTTATAAAACCCACTAAACCATTCCCTTTTGTTCGTTCCTTTTTATTTATTTATTTGTTTATTAAGTTACTTGAGTAAAAACAAGTACTTCAGTCTGAAATCTGACTCTGGGAACTCTGGGGACCTGGACGTGGAATACCACTGAATGATTTTACAACAAAAACTCTTTTCCAAGAAATAACTACCTTCAGAGCATTCTAAGAAATTGTTCTGGTGTAAATATCATCATGCAAGTTATCTGTACTACTTGTGAGAAACAGTCACCATTTACATATGTTTAAATTAAAAGCAAACCTCTCTGCTTCCCCTTGGAACATATCAGAGCACTGCTTTAGCTGAATGAAAGACTCCCGGCGTGAGGACCTGGCTCCTGCAGGTTGGGGCCTCTCAGCTCTGGGTCAGGAAAACTTCTAACCTGGCTATGCAGCCTCACAGCACTGCCAGAAAGAGATACCAGACTCTCACTTAATGAAGAGGAGGCAGGAGAAGAGAACGCTAAGGCTCGGTCTGATGGAATGAATTTAAACCACTTTTTAATATGATGAGTTAGGAGGAAAAAAAAAAAAAAATATATATATATATATATTGAGTTGGGGTCTCACTCTATCCCCCAGACTGGAATGCAGTGACACGATCACAGCTCACTACAGCCTTGACCTCCAGGGCCAAGGCAATACTCCTGCCTCAGTCTTCCAAGTAACTAGGACTAAAGGTGTTTGCCTTGCTAATTTTCTTTTTAAAATTAGGTCTGGCCATGTTGCCCAGGCTGGTCTCAAACTCATGGGGTAAAGCCGTTCTCCTGCCTTGGCCTCCCAAAGTGCATTACAGGTGTGAGCCTCCATACCAGGCCTCCAACTCCTTTTATACTCTGCAAAGACATAGAGTCTCTCCTTAATCTTTCACTTCGTCCTGGGAGGTCATAGGGTTTCCATAACATTGTAACTATTTCCTCAGATTCGTTTATTCCACGACTTCATTTATTCAACAAATATTGATTGCCAGCTATAGACTAAGAGGTGAGGACTTCAGTCGGGGTGAGGGTGGCAGAGCTAATAATCCTAAATGTAGCTGGTGATGCCAGAGCAACACATTCCAGGCTCAAAACCAGAGCAGACTCATATGTGGGTAGGACACTAAACACAGCACCGTGTCTTACCTTGTAGTATTTCTTCCTCCGCCCTTCACCAGTTCTCCCCGCCAGCCACATCTGTACCCCTCACAGTGACAGGAGTGGAGATGCTATGAGATCCTTCTGCAGAGTAATTCTCCTTTTTCTTTTTCTTTTTTTTGAGTCAGGGTCTCACTGTGTCACCCAGGCTGAAGTACAGTGACACGATCACAGCTCACCACAGCCTCAACCTCCTGGGCTCAGGCAATCCTCCTGCCTCAGCCTCCTGAATAGCTGAAACTATAGGCACAGGCCACCAAGACTGGCTAATTTTAAAAAAAATTTTATGTAGAGAAGAGGACTCCATATGTTGCCCAGATTGGTTTTGGACTACTGGGCTCACATGATCCTCCTGCCTCAGCCTCCCAAAGTGCTGGGATTACAGGCGTGAGCCCTTGCTCCTGGCCTTCTTCAGAGTAATTCTGTCTACAATGAAAAACCGTGTGTGTTGGCTTTTAAAAGGATAGCCCTGAAACTTGAATTTCCTCTTCACTCTCCTCGAGATGACCAGACCTACTCATATATTTGCAATGAGGAAGGAATGTCAGAAGACACAAAGACATGTTTTAGCACGTCTCATTCTAAAGATAAACTTGAAAAGATAAATGACACTCCTCTGCTCACTATACGACTAAAATGCCACTTCAAACCCTATGAATAGACTTTCCTGTTGTCATTTCCTGGTTATACGGTGCCCATTTTATGGCAGGAGGCTTTGGCAAGGACAGCAAGAAAAATCAGAAGTGAATATGATGTCAGTGAAGGTTGTTTACCAAGAAAATCAGACAAAGGGGATCCCCTCTGTAACAGCATCTGGCATCCCAATGAGTGAATTGGCACACACACGCTCACACACAGAATATTATCAGAGGCTGTCTGTTTGAAACATTATTTTTCTAGGTTATTTACTTAACTCACCCTCCGAGATTTATAGTTCAACCCTCCTAGTTCAGAGTAGAAAGAAAAAAGGCCATTTATCTAATCCAATTCCTTGGGAAGAAATACTTAGGCAATATTAAGAATCTTCAATTATCTAATTTAATAAAAGGGACGATTTTTATTCTGCCGTTAGTAACATGTGATAACGATTATTTCTAATCCCTCAGAAGAGATCTGACGCTTTTGGTCCTGTGTAGCATGAAATCGTCATGTATATTTTAGCAAAAGAAGTCACAAGAGTGATGGCGTCTGCAGTCTGCAATCATTTTATACTAACACGCTGCAACATGGTTCTGCCCTGCGGCAGAGACGTGGGAATCTTTCTCTACTTCAAAAGAATGAAAAATTATCATCACTCTACCCAGAGCCATTATAGACTTCAGAGACTTGGGCATGAAATATTCAGAAAGTTTATTTTAGAATTCAATATTTTAAAAGCCTGCTTTAGGACTATTATAGTGATTAGTGGCTCTCTGACTTGGGCCAGTCTCCACTTTAAGAAGTCCCAGGTCATGGTTGATACTGTTTGTTGTTTCAACAGCATGTCATTGGTGTCAAAGCACAGAAACTTCATGGCAGATGTGTTGTGTGTTGTCTTAGAATGTCCCCCACAGAGGAGCTGAGACCACCCCTTATCAGCTATGTTTCCACCACCCTTTATTTATTTATTTTTTTGAATTGGGATCTCACTCTATCGCCTGGAGTGGTAGCACCATTACAGCTCACTGCAGCCTCGACCTCCTGGGCTCAGGCAATCCTTCTGCCTCAGCCTCCTGAGTGGCTAGTACCACAGGTATGTACCACCACACATGACTTATTTTTTAATTTTTTGTAGAGATGGAGTCTCGCTATGTTGCCCAGGCTGGTCTCTAACTCCTAGGCTCAAATAATCCTCCTACCTCAGCCTCCCAAAGTACTGGGATTCTACGTGTGAACCATCGTGCCTGGCCCCACTGCCCTTCTTAATGGATGTTCCTTTTACTGCTATGAATGTGCTGCTTATGCTGTGAATTTGCCCTTCTGACACTTGTTATCTTAATTGTGTGGCCTGGGTGCCATTTCTCTGCCCCTGTTCAGGGAGCAGTGCCCCCATCTCAGCACCTCTAGGGACTGCGTAGCTGGAGCTACCCATGCCCTCCACTGACCGGTCTGGGGCTCGTGTCTTCATCAGAAAACACAAATTAGAAAAGCAAATCAGGCTTTTGTAGGATCTATCAGTGCTTAAAGGGAGCCACAGAGATCTTCTGGAGCAAGTTAACCTCGTGGGAACTACAGATTAATCACTGCTATCTGGAATGTCCCACTTGTGTGGGGTAGCACACAGAGCCCTGACTTTAGAACATGACAATCCTGGTTTGAGTCCCAACACTGCTACCTACCAGCACAGTGACCCCGAGGAAATTGCTCAGCCTCCTCAGTGTACCTTTTGGGAAAATGGGACCATCCAGCATTGGTACAAAGATTCACCATTCCAGGGAGTGGCAGGCATGCCACTCAGGGTGTCATACCTTCTTCTGGCCATTATTATTTGTTCCCAAAATATTTTTCTTGCCTCTTACTTCTTTACCCACATTTCTGTTATGGGATACATATATAGACAGTGCCAAAAAAATGTATACACATCTTAAGAGCTGTTATCTATGTGTTACTTTTTGAAGTTGAATTGAATTATGATGGCAATGTGTAGTATGATGTTTGCTCAGCTGTGCTTCCGCCATTTGACTGTCTTGCCTATTGCATGGTGATGCTAGCATTAATTTGATGAACAGCATCTTTTGAGTGAACAGCGTACTTCAAATGGGTATACATTTTTTGGCACCCCCTGTATATTTTTTGATGTACTGCGGAAAGGTGTTTAGGATAACTAACAAAACTAGTCCTCTTTGTCTTATATCATCTCTGCACTTGTCCTCATTCCTTTAAGTTTGTTGAGCAAATTATTTCTTTTTTTTTTCTTTTTGAGTCAGAGTCTCACTCTGCTGCCCAGACTGGAGTGCAGTGGCACACTCATGGCCACCCCAGCATCAACCTGCTGGGCGCTGGCGATCCTTCTACCTCAGCCTTCCAAGTAGCCAGAACTATAGGTGCATGCTACCACTCCCGGCTAATTTTTGATTTATCGTAGAGACAAGTTCTCACCAAGTTGCCCAGGCTGGTCTCGAACCCGTGGGCTCAGGCAATCCACTCACCTTGGCCTCCCAAAGTGCTGGGATTACAGGCTGAACCACTGAGCCCAGCAGAGCATATGATTTCTTTAGCCTTTAATAAATGCCTTGCTGTCCTCCCTACCTTAGTGGGCATCGATCTTAGCCTTTAAGTAGATAAAATCAGTTCTTCTTTCACACAGACATGCAGAGAAATGAAGATCTGAATGTGCTTTTCTGCCTGGGTGTTTATGGAAATAACGAGGATGTAACTTCCTGTTTCATCTTCCAGGGAAGTAGATCGAGACTCAGATGGTCACGTCAGCTTCAGAGACTTCGAATATGCCATGAACTGTGGACAAGATGAAGCCCAACTCTCATGAGCTACTCTCTGCACTTCTGGGGAGAGCAATGGATTGCAATGTTTGTTTGTTTTTTGAGTCAGGGATTCACTCTGTACCCTAGGCTGGAGTGCAGTGTAATGATCATGGCTCACTGCAGCCTCACCCTCCTGGGCTCAGGTGACCCTCTCGCCTTAGCCTCCCAAGTAACTAAGACTGCAGGCGTGTGCCACCACACCCAGCTAATTTTTTTATTTTTTGTTTTGTAGAGATGAGAGTTCACTATGTTGCCCAGGCTGGTCTTGAACTCCTGGGATCAAACAACCCTCCCTCCTCAGCCTCCCAAAGTGCTGGGGACTCAGACAAGAGCCAGTGCACCCAGCTGTGATGTATTTACTAACAGACACCACTCTCCTCATGACATAACATGACATACTTGCGATTAAATGTTCATCATCACTTCTGGATCCTGGTGGTCTCAGAGTTTCTGAGTTGTGTCTCAGAGTCCCAGAGGGATCGACGCTGGGACTCTCCTTCCACGTGACCAGCAGCAGGGTAAGGCTCCCCTCACCATCCCCACCACCGGGGGTTCCCTTATCTCCACTCATACCACGCCCAACACTGCTGCCCTGGGCACTCCCCTCCTTCCCCTCATCGCCCTCCCACCCTAGGGTCCCTGAAGCTTAGCAGCTTCTAATGTCTGGGTAGAGGTGGCTTTTTCCTGATGGCTTTGCCAGTTTCCTTCATTCATACAATTTGGGTTGAACAACATACAGCACCTGCAGGTACTGAGCACTCACTGTGTCTCAAGCCGTGAGCCAGGCCTTGGGGAGCAAAGGCTTCAAGCCTCCCTAAGATGGTGTCATCATTGCAAAATAGCCCCAGGGCACAGGTCATGCAAAACAAAGATACCAGATTGTGCTGACACATGCAGGCCCTGTACATCCCTGCGCAGGGGAGCAGAGTGCAGTCAGCGTATTGAGGGTAAGTGCATCTGCAGGACACTGGGAGAGTCTGGGCCCAGGCTTCTTGCATGGAGAAGCAACCTGGGCCTCCCAGCTGCCCTCTGCTGCACCCAGGTTCTAGGCAGGTATGTTCTGCACCCAGAGCCTGGCCACCGCATACTCACCTTCTCCATGCCCTGCCTGTCCCACGGGCTCCCGCAACAGCTGTGCTGGAGCAAAAACAGCCAGACTGGACACTCACACTCATTTCAAGTTATTCCAAAATACTGGTATCAATACTCCTTTTTATATGTGTTCAGAATTTATCACATTAGCAACATGAGTAAGAAAACATGTAATACAGTTCACACTTTGAGAGCATTAAACACTTGGAAGTCAAGTAAAAATATAAATTTGTGACCAGGCACAGTGGCTCATTCCTATAATCCCAGCACTTTTCAGATGCTGCAATGGGATGGGCAACATAGCAAGACCTCATCTCTATAAATAAATAAATAAATTAGCTGAATGTGGTGGTGTGTGCCTGTAGTTCCAGCTAATTGGGAGGCTGAGGTGGGAGGATTGCCTGAGCCCAGGAGGTCAGGACTGCAGTGAGCCATGCTTGTGGCCACTGCACTCCAGCCTAGGTAACAGAATGAGACCCTAACTTAAAAATTTAAAAAAGCAACAAAACAAAACAAAATGTACATTTGTAAAATAGAAACATTAAATAAGAACCATTCTCATACAGATTATTAGCAGATAATTTTAATACAAGTTAAAGTTCTAAACTGTCGTAAATAAGAGACGTGACAACTAAATGTCATTTGGTATGCGGATGGGATCTGGGATAGAAGAAGGACATTAAGTCAAAAATGAATCAAGTATGGATTTTCACTGATACTAATGTGTCATTGTTGGCTTACTGTGACAAACATACCAGACTTGTATCAAATGTTAATTACAGGGGAAATGAGGTGATGGATATATGGGAACCCTCTGTACTAGTCTCACAATTTTTCTCTGAATCTAAAACTATTCCAAGATTAAAAGTTTGTTTGAAAAGTCTTGCTCAAAAATGAATAAACTAAACTTTATCTAAAATGAAGAAAACATTAAAAATCAACTGAAATTGAAATATTTCAAAAACAAGGTGAATCAATGGGATTAGTGAGCATCTTGCGTGCTTTTACATAAATTTTTCTGGTTGATGAAAAACCCTCTCTGATGTTGGGTAGAGTTCTCCTCAGCAAGTATTTTCATAAGATGAATAATGGAGTCATTGATCCTGATCTCAAACAAATGATACATATTAAAATATTTTAATATCAAAATTAGAAGTCAGGCACACCTGTAATCCCAGCACCTTGGGAGGCCAAAACAGAAGGATTGCTTGAGCCAAGGAGTCAAGACCAGCCTGGGCAACATAATGAGACCTTGTCTCTATAAAAAATCAAAATCTTAGCCAGGCATGATGGCACACACCAAGAAGTTCCAGCTACTCGGGGGGTTGAAGCAGGAGGATTGCCTGAGGTTGAGAATGTGGTGAGCCTTGATCGTGCCACTGCACTCCAGCCTGGGAAATGAAGTGAGACCCCCAACTCAAAAAAGAAGAGTGTATAATATACCAACAAAGTTGCATTATTTGTTAATCACCAAAATGCATTGCTTCCAGAAAACAGGACAAGGGAAAGTCTGGGGTCACTAGACACAGCTGAGAAGGAAGGCATAGGACAGGTGCTGAGCAGCTTCCCTGCCCTGGATTAGTCAAAGTTTTTTTGGGCCTCAATGACAGAAACCTGCCCAAACTCACTCAGACCGCAAGGGAACTTACTGGAAAACATGGGGCTGGCCTGTGAAGCCTGCTGTAGGAATAGCAGTGGTGCAGCCAGGCTTCCAGGTAACCAGAACCAGCACCACCAGCATTACCTGAGAGGAGGTCTCTGGTGGAGAGAGAGGAGCCTCAGCTCTTGCCCCAGCGTCTTGACTTCACCACAGTAAAGAATTTGAGAGTGAATTGCCAAGTTGGTGAACAAAGCAGAGTTCATTGGGCAAAAGTACATGCTCAGAAGGAAAGGAGTGAGGATGGGCAGTCCAGGAGCAGAGTTGCAGGTACACATTCCAAGGGCAGGGAGTGAGGGTGGACAGCCCAGGAGGGGAGCTGTGGTACACACTCCAAGGAGGAGAGGGAGGATGGGCAACCCAAGAGGGGAGTTGCAGGTACACACTCCAAGGAGGGGAGGGAGGATGGGTAACCCAGGAGAGTCCAGGATCAGAGTTGTAGGTACACACTCCGAAGAGGGAAGTGAGGATGGGCAGTTCAGGAGGAGAGCTGCAGGTACACACTCCAAGTGGGGAGAGAGGATGGGCAATCTAGGAGCAGGAGCAGAACTTCAGGTACGTACTCCAAGGGGAGGGGGGGTGAAGGCTGGCAGTCCAGGAGGGGAGCTACAGGTACACACTCCAAGGGTGAGACTGAGGGTAGTCTCAGAATGAGAACTACCTCAGGGCATCTTGGGGGCTGCTTTTATTCCCTCTACCTCTGGGGAAGTGGCTGGTAGAATAGGATCATGAGGACTGTGGATCTATCTTTATTCAGGCAATGGGCGGCATAGTAAGCTCGTTCTGCTCGCAGCCATTGGTGCCCAGGGAGAAGGACCTCCCTTCTCTGCTGACTCTACCCTGGACACCTTACAAGTGTTTATCATTATCTCCTGCTTCATGTGAGGCAAAACGGGCCACATTTCTCTATGCTTGTTGGCCTGCCTCAGTGGCACCTGCAGACTCTACGTCTCACCCATCGTCACTGATAGCCTCATACCAGCCTCCTAAGAAGGGTTGACCCAGATCTATCCATTCTAAGCCCCCAGAGACCCCAGAGAGAGGCTCCAGCCATCCCTTGGAGCAGTCGATTCCGGTTCTCCCAGGGGACATGGGCATGGCCACTGGGAATGCAGCCAGGTGTCCCGGGGGCTGGTTGCAGGGAGGGTAAGTTGAGACATCCAGGCACCACTGCCTTCCCTCTCTGAGAAGGAAACCATGTGGCCAGAACCTGGTCTAGGAGGAGGAGCATTCTGGATCTGCTGCTCAGAAGGACTCAGGCTCTCCGAGCAAAGAGACAGAAAGAGCGAAAAGCCACTCTGATCACCTTCCCCTTCCTACCACCTGACCACCTGACCACCTGTCTGAGGCCTGATCTGAATCTTCAGTCCAGATGTAGTTCCCAGCCTCTGGCTTCCAGGACTCAAATGCTCCTCCAGCCTTAGTCCACATGCTTCTGTGTGTGCAGAGTGACTGTGCTGGTCTGACCTCAGTTGGGCAGCCCAAGTGTGGGCATCTGAGCAGGCTGATGGCATCAGGCCCTTCCCGTTAGATGCATGGTGCCCCTCCAAGGGCCAAGTGAGTGGGTCTCATGCAGGGGCCAGGGCTGACCTGTACTCTCCCACAGGCTTGGACACTTGATACAACAGGTTTGCAATAAGACAGAGAAGAAAAGGAAGAGGAGACAGAGCCAGGGTGCCAAGTTTCTGACCAAAGCTCGTGCACAAGGCCCAGTCATAACCCTTGGGTTATGTGGGGTCACCCTGTGTCCTTCCAATAAATCTTTCTGCACAAGCCAGCTGGGGTTGCTGTCTGTTATTTGAAACCAGAGAGTCCTTGCTGTTGTGAGCATCAAGCCAGGACAGAGCCTGGGTAACGTTCATGTTTACTGAGCAGTGGAGAAGAATCTTCCAGAGAGACGATGAAGCAGCAGTTGATGTCAGAAGCCAATGCTGTCACCCTTCCCAGCGATGCCCCTGCCTCTGCACAACCTCTCCCTGTGACATTGGCAGTCTCCCCATGCAATGGCTCTCAAAGAGGTCACTGCTGAGCAACTGATGGCTAAACCTATGAGCACCCATTGGTTTCCATCCCATTCTCTTGTATCTTCTGGGTCTGCTTTGACAACTGTGCCTTTGTTACCACTGTTGTTGTTTTTGTCTCTTTTTTTTTTCTTTTTGAGTCAAGGTCTTACTCTGTTAACCCAAACTGGAGTGCAATGGCACAATCACAGCTCACTGCAGCCTTGCTCTCCTGGGCTCAGGCGATCCTCCTGCCTCAGCCTCCCAGGTAGCTGGAACTACAGATGCATGCCATCACAGCTGCCTAATTTTTTTGATTTATTGTAAGGACCAGGTCTCATTATGTTGCCCAGACTGGTCTCAAACTCCTGGGCTCAAGCGATCCTCCTACCTTATCTTCCAAAGTGCTGGGATTACAAGCATGAGCCACCGCGCCAGCCACAGCTGCACCTTTTGGATTTTTCTCATGCAGCCTCCATGGTGTGGGTTTGCCATGGTATTTCTGTGCCTGTGCTTCTTCTATCTTTTGCTGTGTTTCCTCTGCCTTTCCCTCTCCCACAGCCATCCCATAAGTGTTCACATTCCCCAAGGACCCGTCACTGGCCAGTCTTCTAGATCAATTCATTCCAAGGGCAGTGCCATTGCTGCCAGATGTCTGCCATCGTCATCATGGCCGCAACTCCACAGGCAAATCTTGATCTTTAGCCATGGCCTCTGCTTGACTCCAGATGCCTGCTTGCCTTTCCCTGTTGGCCATTCCCACCTCTGCACAAACCCACTAAACCGAAATCATCCCCATTGTTCTCCCCATTTTCAAAGTCAGTTTCCCACTGTGTTTTCTATTTCTATACATAGCAGCTACCACATCCCCCACCCAACACTGCCCTCCAAGCCAGTGGCCATGAAATTCAATTCGTGTCTCCCTATCTTCCTGGACTCGGACATCCAGCCAAGCCTGAGTGCTTCTAAACCAGCCTCTGTGTCACACTCAGGCAGTGTCTTCTGTGACCTCTGTCTATGTCTCATTCCCCCTCCAAGCCTTCCATCCAGCCATTTGCCCTTCTAGTTCTTTGTATAAAAATGAGTACGAGAGCCGGGAACGGTAACTTGCACCTGTCATGCCAGCACTTTGGGAGACCAAGACCGAAGACTTGCCTGAGCCGAAGGGTTTGTGACCAGCCTGGGCAACTTGGCAAGACCTCTCAACAATAAATTTTAAAAATTAACTAGGTATGGTGGCACCCGTCTGTGGTTCCAGCTACTTGGGAGGCTAAATTGGAAGGATCATCTAAGCCCAGGAGATTGAGACTGTAGTAGCTGTAACTGTGCCACGGCACCCCAGCCTGAATGACAGAATGAGACCCAGACTAAAAATAAAAAATCGAGTAAAAGACGTGAGTATAAGAAACAGACCCCACTGTTAAGGAATCTTAGTCCAACATGTCAGTTACCTCCCCAAAGCACAGACAAAATTACTTCTCAGAAGCTTTCAGTGGCTATCTTTTCTAGGGGATAATATCTACACCTGCAATGTGCCATTCAAGGTCTTCAGTAATCTATTATCCATTTATATGTTCTGTGTTCTTGTTCACAACCACCTCCACCAGGCCACTATAGCCAAGTGCCCTAACACATACACACCACTTTACCCCAAGACACCAACATGGCAAGAGATCTTTGCTCAACACAGGAGAGTAACAAATACTCGTGGGATTCGTTTCTGATGAGTTCACAGGAAAATGCAGCCATAAGATAATGAAACTCATCTTGAAAAACATATTGAGCCACTTCTATCTTAGTGAGTATTTTTCCCCTCACAGTCGTCACCTTGGGAAGGGGAAAGGGGCACAAATTCGAATAGGTATTTTGTATGTATGAATGTACACACGTGTGTGGACACACACACAGAGGGTACCAAAAAATGTATACACATGTTTTTCTTTTGAGTTGGAGTCTCTGTCACCCAGGCTGGAGTGCAGTGGCACCCTCCACAGCCACCCCAGCATCGACCTGCTGGGCTCTGGTGATCCTTCTGCCTCAGCCTTCCAAGTAGCCGGAACTACAGGTGTGCACTACCATGCCCGGCTAATTTATTGATTTATTGGAGAGACAAGGTCATGCCAAGTTGCCAGGGCTGGTCTCAAACCTGCAGGCTCAGGCAATCCACTCGTCTTGGCATCCTAAATTACTAGGATTACAGGCTGAGCCACCGAGCCCGGCCTACACGTTTTAAGAAAGGAAAAACTGTATCAAAATTGTAACATTCAATATATACCGATAGTAAAGGATGAACACTAGTCACATTTGACTTCTGCAGTTACAAGAGGTACTCATAGTGGTTACCATTAGCATCCAGACACTTCTGATTACGGTGAGTTAAAAGTAATACATAGATAATGTCTCTTAAAATGTGTATACATTTTTTGGCACCCTCAGGTATATATTATATATGTGTTTTGGGAGTTTTTTTGAGTTGGAGTCTCTGTCGCCCAGACTGGAGTGCAGTGGCACAATCATGGCTCACTGCATCCTCGACCTCTTGGGCTCAGGTGATCCTTCCACCTCAGCTTTCTGAGTAGCTGGGACTACATCAGGCTAATTTTTTGTAGCTACAAGGTTTCGCTATGTTGCCCAGGTCTCAAACTCCTGGCCTCAAGCAGTCCTCCCACCTTACCTCCCAACAGTGCTGGGATTACAGGCATGAGCCACCAGGGTTGGCCAGTGGAGGCGTCTTTGAGATTCTCACTGGCAATGCTCACTTATGTCTATCAATTCTAAACCTGTGTTTCACTAGTCCCTCTGCTTGGTATTCACATGTCACTTACAGAATTGTAACTTAAGGTTAATAAAAATGAATTATTGGCTACTTGCCTTTTTCTTAGCTTGTAACTTTTAAGAAATTTGTCTGGAACTGCATAACTGGGTAGTTAAAAAAAACCCCATACACACGGGAATTGAAATTCAATAGTGTTAGGAATAGCAGCTCAGAAAGTAACGTTTCTTACAAAACAAATTTAAATTGGATTGGCCACGTGGATTGAAAAGCAGCTTAAAACAATTTAATATAATAAAACATAGATTGCCTAATCTCAATGCCTTAGATTATTAAATTGATAAAATATTCAGAAATGTGAATAAAACGACCATTATTCTAACTTCAGAGAAAATGCAGATTAATTTATATGAAAACATACACTGAAATCCAAATAGACTCTGTATTTTATGCTGATTCTGGGGGGAAAATTCAATGGAAAGTGAAACAGTTAAGTTGGCTGAAACGTATGTATATGACTTCAGAAAGAGCAGTTCCAATACTACTGAATTTATTGAAAAAATATTTGGACCAAGGGGCTGGAAATATTTCTCGTGTACTGTCATAGCAACAGTCCTTTTAGGGCAGAAGTCAGGTTTGAGCATCTTTTTTTATTTTAAGTTAGGAAGCCATGTTTAGTTTTAAGTAACTTTCCTGAGGTCACGTGTCAGAGATAGTGCTTGAATCAATTTCTCTACGGAGCTTTCCCTACTGCTTCTTGTGTTGGAAGCTCATGGGGTAGAGTTTTTTTCATTTCCTTCTTTTTTTCCTCTTTATTTCCTTTTCCCTCCCTTCCTTCCTCCGCTTTCCCCCCTCCCTCTCTCCTTCCCTCCCTCTCTCCCTTCCTTCCTTTTTTCTTACCCGCCTGCCTTTCCCACTACGATCCCTGCCACATCCATACATCAAATTACGTACATTGCATCATTGAAGCTCAGTCAGACCTGCTTCTTGGCTGATTTCCAAACTTGTGTCAGCCGACTGTTCCCCCTTGCTACTCGTGGAAACTAAAATTCCAGGACACTTTATGTCTTTTATCAAACATGAAAACTTCCTGGCCACGATCTCTCCAAATGCCACATTCTTGAAGAAAACGAACTTCTTGGACTCCAGCTATACATGTCTTATCAGTAATATTATCTGACGAGTCTGTCTTTCTCTGTCCTCCTCCTCATGCCCTTCCCTTCCTCCTCATCCTCCCCTCTTTGCCTATTTCTGTTGGATAATTTTTTCTCTTTTTTTGAGTCCAGTTCCCACTCTAGTCAGCTAGAGTGCAGTGGCATGATCACGGCTCACCGCAGCCTTAACCTCCTGGGCTCAGGCAGTCCTCCCACCTCAGTCTCCCAAGTAGGTGGGACTACAGGTATATGTTGCTATGTCCAACTACGTTTTTTTTTATTTTTTATAGGGATGAAGTCTCACTATGTTGCCCAGGCTGGTCTTGAATTCCTGGGCTCAAGCAATCCTCCTATCTCAGCCTCCCCAAGGGCTGGGATTATAGGCATGAGTCACCATTCCCAGCCTGGGTTGGATAATTTCTATTCTCATTGATTGCGAGGGAGTGTGCAAAATGGTGCAGCCATTTGGAAGACAGTTTGGCAGTTTCTTACGAAGCTAAACATAGTCTCACCACAGGATCCAGCAATCAAGCTCCTTGGTATTTACTCAGCTGATTTGAAAATTCCATCACACAAAACCTTGCATGTGAATGTTGATAGCAGCTTTGTTCATGATTGCCAATAGCTGGAAGTAAATGAGACATGTTAACTTTAAGAGGAAGGGTATTCTACAAACCACTCAACCAGTCCTTCTGAAAACCATTGGGCCATCAAAAGCAAGGAAAGCCCGAAAACCCTAAGAGGAGGCCAAGGAGCCACAGTGATTAAATGTCATGTCATAGCCCAGAAGGAAGCCTAGGACAGGAAAAGGACATTAGGAAAAACCCCAGGAAGTTCGAATAAAGTATAGACTCCAGATAACAATGTATCAGTATTAGTTCATCAATTGTAGCAAATGTGCCATACTAAGGTACAGTGTTAATAAGAGGGACAGCTGAGCACATGGAGTATAGTAATTCTCTGTACTAGCTTAACAATTTTTCTGTACATCTAAAACTGTTCTAAAATAAAAAGCTTATTTAAAAAAAAAATTGCAGGTCTTTGTGGTGGGAATTATATACCTTATCACATTTTAAATTAAAAAATTAGATGTCAGTTTAAAATATACAGAGGGAAGCCTGGGTCCAGTGGCTCATGCCTGTCATTCCAGCACTTTAGGAGGCTGAGATGGGAGGACTGCTTGAGCCCAAGAGTTCAAAATCAGCCTGGGCAGCAGCAAGATCTTGTCTCTACAAAAAAATGAAATAAAGTAGCCCAGTGTGGTGGCATGCGCCTGTAGTCCCAGCTACTCAGGAGTCTGAGGCAGAAGGATCACCTGAACCTTCTCGAAGTTCGAGATTTTAGTAACTGAGCATGCACTGCACTCCAGCCAGGGCAACAGGGTGAGACCCTGACTCAAAAATAATAATAAAACCTTACTTCCTAATGTCATCACATTGGGAGTTAGGATGTCAACATACCATTAACATATCAGGATGTCAACACATTCAAACCATGTATCATTATCCAGGAATTAGTATTACGTGGACAAAGAGCACAGTGGCCTGGGAAGCTGGAGAAATATGTCACCAAAGATGATAAATGGGTGTTTTTTTAATGTAGAGACTCACAGAAACTTTAAAATGCTGAAGTCCATTATGGCAATCTAAGAAATAGGTAGAATGTAATGTACAGAGTTTCTCAGACTGTCAAGATGGGCCATAGAACTCTGTGTATGTGTGTGTGTGTGTGTATGGAGAGAGAGAGCTGTCATAAAAAACTGATGTTCCATGGATCATACTTTGGGAAATGACTAATTAGCTGATCTTCCAGTTCTGCATTATTTTTTTTGAGTCAGGGTCTCACTCTGTCATTCAGGCTTGAGTGCCGTGGCACGTTCACAGCTCACTGCACCCTCGACCTCCTGGGCTCAGGTGATCCTCCCACCTCAGCCTCCCAAAGTGCTGGGATTATAGGTGTATGCCACCACACCCAGCTAATTTTTAATTTTTTAAAAAATTTTTGTGGAGATGGGCTCTTGCTATGTTGCCCAAGCTGGTCTCAAACTCCTGGGTCCAAGTGATCCCACCTCAGCCTCCCAAAGTGCTGGGATTCTAGACATGAGCCACTGCCAGTTCTGCATTTTTAAGAAGATTCTGGTCCAGAGCCTGCTAGTCCCTGGTCCTTGTGTTGTCCCTTGTGAACTCAGAGGCAGGCACATCACCTTCCACTCCCTCAGCCCCTCTTGTTCATCTGCCTCCCACTTCCTGGCCCACCCAAGAGAAGAAATTGGAACCAAGCTACCTAAACCATCTGTCCAGAGGGGTGGGACTGGGGAGCACGTGCATTTAGCACACTGACCTCTGATGGGGAAGTAACATCAGCGTTCATCTAAAAGAACAGATGCCTTGAAAGTCAAAGCCTAAGACAGGGAGCATGATCCTACTTTAATTTGAAATTGATTTTTTTCAGCCCTCCCACAATCCTCTCATTGTATCACGGGTGTCACTGTTTAATAGACCTAATTTGAGCCATGGCTTAATATAGCCAGCTCTCAGACATGTGAATTCTTAAGGCAGCAACAGAGTCTTAATGTTATGTTAATAAGAAAGCAATAATGAAATATCACAGAGTTCTTATTCCATATATTATTAATGAAGACCTTTTGTGTTTTGGTTTTACAACGTCGGTGCCGAATAGATTAGAAAGTGTTTCTGCCTTCTCAGCAAAAAGGACCCAAATTAGGTTACGTGACTAGAAAACATCTTCAGAAAGGTATTCAAGATGACCACAAGGCATTGTGGGACGGGAGGTGATGGGCTTGGTTTAATCCAAGATGCCAGGAGTAGCAACATTCTCATGGCTAAAGAGTGAATCGAGTAATCCTGTCGGTTGCTCTGGGAATGAAAAGCAGGAGAAACAGGTCTTGTGCTCTGCTAAATTGCCACATGCACCAGAATTTATCAACACTGATGTTGAAAACCAATGTTGGCCAGTGCAATGGCTCATGCCTGTAATCCCAGCACTTTGGGAGACTGAGATGGGAGGAAGGCTTGAGCCCAGGAGTTCGAGACCAGCCTGGACAACATAGTGAGACCTCGTCTCTACAAAAAAAAAGAAAAAAATTAGTCGTGTGTAGTGGTGCATGCCTATAGTCCCAGCTACTGAGGAGGCTAAAGCAGGAGGATTGCTTAAACCCAGGAAGTCAAGGCTGTGATGAGCTGGGATTGCACCACTGCACTCCAGCCAGGGTGACAGAGAGAGACTCTGACTCAAAAAAAAAAAAAAAAAAAAAAAGGCAAGAAAAGGAAAAGAAATACCACTGTTGATTTTATGCCCACCATTGGTCAGCCTGTTCTCAGCACTGCACAAGTTGTTGGGTTTAATTCCTGGGTAATTCCCAGTGGGAGGTACTGTCATATTCCCACAAGGAAGGTTAAAGCCCTTCCATGGTGAGCGCTGGGCCTGGGGTTTGGAGCCTGGGTGGACCCTGAGGCTGTCACATCCTCTGCACTGAGCTGGAGACCCCTGGACTCTAGGTCTGAGCTCCGGGCTTGGGGAGGCCCTGCAGATCCAGATGAGTTTCAAGTATCTCCAGCAGAGTCCACTGCCTGTGTCTTGGAGGTCTCCAGGGGTCACCAGCGCTGCCCAGGCAAATATGCTGGAGTGGGGGTGAAGGTCCAGACGCAGCTTCCATTGCAGCATGACTAAGAGCAGCCACCATCACACACTCGGCTAAAAGACCCTCTGCTCTTCACTAGTGCAACATCCCCACTGGGGACCTGTAAGTGGTGACACACACACGCCCTTCCCCTTTGTCTCCCCTGCACCTACATGTGTCCTCCAGCCTGGCGGCCCGCCTGTACCACCCTCGGTGTTTGGGGTCCTGTCTGAGCCTCCCCCATCTCTCACAGGAGGCTGGCCTCCCTGGCCTGGGCAGGCGTCCTTGCTGCGTTCGATGTGTTCATAGAGCTTGGCTGACTGTCCCTGTCCCCAAAACGCCAGCCAAACATGCAGGTGAGCCAGAGGCACCTGGCATCATCCCATCTCAGTAAGAGAGAGGATGGGATCGTGTAACCTGAGAGTTCCAAGACCCCCACAATAATGAGGCACCGCCTGACTTCTTCACTGGGCTTTGCCAGACACGCAGAAAGCTTGGAAAGCAAATCACCATTCTTAATCATTAGATTTAGAAAATGGGAGAAACGGTGGCAAGCCGATGCCCTTTCTGGGAAGACACAAAGTTCAAGGTAGCTGTGATTGAAATACTAATGACATTTCAGTCCTGGCTGTAAGGGACTCTTTGTTTGTTTGTTTCTTTGTAGGAGCAGTCAGGAGAGTGACTAAAAGCTTATTCATTCTCGAGGTTTTTCTTTTGGAAATGAGCACACTGGCATGGTTTTAATTGGGTTTTAGTTGTTGTTGTTTTAATTCTCACAGTGATGGCTTGGCTATGTCTTTTGGGACCGCACAGGGAAACTGGCATCTGGTGTTTGAGGATTCTGGGGATTTGCACCATATTTATATGTAATAACTATACAGTAAATAAACAGAATGAATAATTAAGTGAATAATGAGTTTCTCAGAAAAGCAGGCTCCTCTGAAGACTTCGACTGAAATCTTCCTGCATGTCCCGTCCTCCCCTGCATGGAGATTCCATGGGGCTCTTGCTGTGTCATTGTCCCTGTGAACCCCAGCAGGGACACGGTCAGAGCCAAAATCACGTATGCCATCAGCCAGCGTGGTTTGGTCCCAGTGGAGACATTCCTCTTGCTTTTGTATTTTCTCCCAATAGCAAAGATGCTGGATTTAAATTTCTTAGAATGATCGTCAACCCTAGAGAGATGAACTTGCCTCTTTAAAAATAAAATCCTTAAGATTACATTTCACTGAATGGTGCTTCTCTGAGGGACTAAAAGCTTGAAATTCCAGGAACCTGCTGTGTCTCGTGAAGTTACATCACCGTGTCCTAACACCCATACTAGTCACTATAAGATGTCCTGCTTCTAGACGCAATTCAGGTCCACAGTGAGCCTTCCTCTCCATGGCCTTCTCTGGAGACCAGCCTCCTGTGAGAGATGGGGGAGGCGGAGACAGGACCCCAAACACTCAGGACAGCGTAGGCAGACTGACAGGCTGGAGGACGCATGGAGGTGCTGGGGAGACAAAGGGAAGGGGCATGTGTCATCGGCCTCGTGAAGAGCAGAGTGGTCTTTTAACCGAGTGTGTTACTGTGGTGAAGCTCACGTGCGCAACCATTGTTTCTTTCGTGTATGTGTGTGTGTTCATCCATTCATTTGTGTTTTGACTTGTCCACTCATGAAGCAGTTATTTATTGAGCACCTACTGTGCTCTGCCAGGCTCCAGGGGTACCTGGCTGAGCCAAACCAGACCCAGTTCCTGTCCTCACAGAGCCTGCTACCTCTCAGAGACATGACCAGTGGAGGAGAGAGGGTGTCAGTTGCCTCTGGCGGCCATCCCAGAATCCCGCGGGCTAGTGGCTTAAACACAGAAATGGGTTTTCTCACAGTCCTGGAGCCCTGAAGGCCAAGGCCAAGCTGTCGGCAGGGCTAGTTTTTACAGAGGCCTCTTTGTGGCTTGTAGATGGCCATCTTCTGAGGACCTCACATAACCTTCCCTCTGTCACCTCTCCATGGGGTCTGTTTTGTGTCCAATTTCCTCTTCTTATAAAGACTCGCTATGTTGTCTAGGCTGTTCTTGAATTCCTGGACTGAAACAGTCCTCCTGCCTTGGCCTCTCAAAGTACTGGAATTTGAGTTATGAGCCACTGCGCCTGCCCTGGACAGAGATCCAGGGGACAGGTAACCATGCAGGGACACAGGGTGGACTTTTCCCTGAGGATCAGTGGGGATCTCCAGGATTAGACAAAGAGGAGGGAAGGGCATTCCGGGAAGAGGACAGAGCATGTGCCAAGCCTGTGGCAGGCGGGGCATGGCCCACGAGAGAGACCAAAGCCAGGCAGGCCGCAGGGTGGAGATGCCGTGAAGCAGAGCACAGGGCCCAGAATAGAGCTGGCTGCAGGTGAGGCCAGGCCGTGCAGGGGGAGTGAACTGTGTCCTTTTTCCCAAGAGGACAGAGGCAGAAATACCAGCCAGGTTGTCAGTGGAGGGCAGACCTGTGGGGAGCTAGGAACGCTCTAGGCATCCAAGCAGGGCGTGAAGGGGTTCAGGTTCCGGAGGTGGGCAGGACCAGAAAGACACCAATGGACTTGACAGACTCACGGGGTCACCTACTTGGGCATGGGGCATTGACATGGGAGCCACTGGGCGAGGGGGGTGACAGTTATCTCCTGGGCTTCTGGTGTCCTCAACAGGACATGCAAGATCAGGGGGGCAAACATGCCCAAAGAGGCCCTGGCCGGAGCTGAGTTCTGATCCCAGTGACACCAGTAAACACGAGAGTCCACGTTTTGTGCTTCGACACAGACACCCCGCTCCCCTGCATGCACTGTTCTGCTGAGGATAGTTCTTCCTGTCTGAACTCCCCCCTGCCACCACAGGCCATGTCTCAGCCCAAGGTCAACTTCCTCGACAGTGACTCCTTCCTCGTCCTCAGACAGGCTCGATGTTTCTTCCATACACTCACAACACTCTGCGTATTTCCTTCAAAGCAACTGTTGTGGTTCAAATCCCACAGTTCGTTGTTTCAACCCCCTTTCTCCCATGAGACCATGACGTCTGTGTTCTGCAAGCACGTCTGTCTAATGAGCACAGCAGACTGGGGGTCTGGGGCCAGACTCTGGGTTCACATCTATCTGACCCTGCTTTCTAGTAGTGCCATCTCGGGCCAGTGTTGTGCCTTGCTGTGCCTCAGTTGCCCTGCACACAGAATGTGGACTATCACAGTACTCCCTTGGTAGAGTTTTGGGAACTATTAAATGAGTTAATTAGCATAAAGCATTTGTAACAGCCGTCAGCATAGAATAAGCACTCAACAGACGGTCGCTGGTATTGTCCATCCCTGGATCTCTGACTGCTTGGTATTTGATGATCAGGTCGTTTGATGGGTGAATGAGTAGAAGGACTGAAGGTGGAAGCACAGGTCAAGGTGGCAGGAAGCCAAACATTATCTTTACTAAGCTGTGTCGATGGGCACTGTGGAAAAGCCTGGAAGACTGAATGGGTATTGCGAAAAGAGGGGACGGCCACACTGCATGACACAGCTGAGTGCCAAGATACTGAGTCCCGTTGAGATAAACATCACCCAGGTGTGGTGGCTCACGCCTGTTATCCCAGCATTTTGGGAGGCCAAGGCAGGAGGATTGCCTGAACCCCGGAGTTCGAGACTGGCCTAGGCAACATAGCCAGACCTCATCTCTACAAAAAAACTTAAAAAATAAGCTGGGCATGGTGGCGTGTGCCTATGGTCCCAGCTACTCCAGAGGCTGAAGTAGGAGGATCGCCTGAACCCAGGAGGTCGAGGCTGTGATGAACCGTGATCGTGCCACTGCACTCCAGCCTGGGTGACAGGTGAGACCCCGATTTAAAAAAAGAAAAACTTCACCTGTGTGGTTACTTTCCCACAGGGCCTAAGGAGTGTCCATCAAGACCCCTTCAATAATAAGCCAAGTTGTTTCTTGACATCAGTCAGTAGAGGAGAAAAAAAATCATCCCAACCCAATCATCCCCTCCATTAAACTGACTGTGTATTTCCCAGTTTAACTGTGAGATTTGTTTGTTTTGTTTTGTTTTAGGGATAGGGTCTTGCTCTGTTGCCAAGGCTGCAGTACAGTGGTGCCATCATAGCTCACTGCAGCCTCGAGGCTCCTGGGCTCAAGTGATCGTCCTGCCTCAGTCTCCTGAGTAACTGGGCCTATAGGTGTGCACCACCACACCTGGCTAATTGAAAGAAAAAAAACTGAGTTGATGTCCTTCAGAACTAAAAAAAAAAAATATAAAATATATATATATATATATATATATATATATATATATATATATAATATATATATATATTTTTTTTTTGGTAGAGATGAGGTCTCCATATGTTACCCAGGCTAATCTCAATATCCTGACCTCAATCAATCCTTCTGCCTTGACTTCCCAAAGGACTGAGTTAGAGGCCTTAGTCACGATGCCTGGTCAAATTTGTTTGAAAAAAGTATAATCAACAAACAAAGTTCAACCTGGTTTAAACAATCAATCGAATCATTGACTTACTCTTGTGTTTCTCCCTTAAAAACTGATGAAATTCCTCCTGCGTGTCAGTGCTGGGAGATGAACCGGGTAGTCACAAAGACAAGACGTTGCCATGGTCTTCAAGGAACTTGAGTCTAAGTACATTTTATAAATAGACTTTAAGTAAAATTTAAAATTATTTTAAAAATTATTTTTGTGTAGAGACCAGGTCTCACTATGTTACCCAGGTTGGTCTTGAACTCCTGGGCTCAAGTGATCCTCCCACCTTGGCCTCCCAAAGTGCTGGGATTATAGGCGTGAGCTATCACAACTGGCTGACTTTAAGTAAATATTTATGATAGATCTACCTAGTCAAAAGAAAAGCACATACAGAGTCGAATGCTGTTTTCTGACTGGAGCAGCAGAATGTTCTGGATCCATCTCATTCTGACTCCAGCTCTGTCCTGGCCTTGACGAGGGAGGCCCATGCAGATCACCCAGGGCAGCCTAGTCCCAGATGGAAGGGATTTTCATGGCTGTCACTCTAGTTATGAAAGCAACTCATGTCTGATAGCTCCTCTTTGCTCAAATAATTCTCTTTCTGTGATTTATTACATAATCCAAGGCTGTTTCATTAGGGGAAAACATGCCTTATCGTTATTGTAACGAACCCCTATTTTTGTCCAATTTTGAAACTGACAATCTAAAGCCTATTTTTAGCCTAGTCATGTGAGATTATTTGTTTCCTTATTATGAGAAGTTTTTCCTTCAGACTGGCTAACCTGAATTTTATGCTCTCTGATTATGTCACATGCTCCAACTCAATTTATTTTAAAGCGGATTCTTTGGGGGCGACTGGAAGCTAATTTGAATTGATTCTTTAGAGATTCCATTTTACATGCAGTGCTATAAAAACTGGCAGACAAAGTGGAAAAATGGAATTGAATTTTCTTCTCTGGCTACTCGTTGGATTCAGAAATCCTGCTCTTCACCTCTGCCAAGGGTTTTGATGTCATGTTTTATGCAGTTTTCATAACATTTATCTTAAACGCCACTGCTTTTGGTTTGGTTGTTCAACTGCAAAATGGTTTCCTGATATTTCCATATATTGAAAAAACAGAGTTTTTGTTCAAGGAAGAATGTGGTGCTTTGATACAAACTTTCTGACATCACAGTGGCACCGTCTATAAATCATCTGGTGGGAGCAGGTGTTTTAGTTCTGGATGAAAATCAAGAATTTGCAGACAAACATGTCAAGGGGACGTGGAATAAGCCTGCATCCCCACTGCCACCCACTTGGTCCAACGTCTGCTTCTTCCTTTTCTCTTTTAGTTTATTTGTTTGTTTTTGCTTTTTGTTTTGAGTCAGAGTCTCACTCGGTCGCCCAGGGGGAGTGTAGTGGCACAATCACAGATCACCACAGCCTCGACCTCCCAGGCTTAGGCAATCCTTCCTCCTCAGCCTTCTGAGTAGCTGAGGCTACAGGTGAGTGCCACAACACCTGTCTTGTTGTTTTATATCATTTGTAGAGATGGAGTCTTGCTATGCTGCCCAGGCTGTCCTTGAACTCCTAGTCTCAAGTGATCCTCCTGGCTTGATCTCCTAAAATCCTGGGTAGACAGGTATGAGCCACTGCTCCGGGCCCCTTTCCTATTTTATGAGTTTCCAGCTTGAGGAAAAGGAGGGACTAACAGGCAGGAGTCCCAGTGGCTTCATTTCCTGTCTCTCCACAACCCCTGCCTCTGCCCCCAGACGTACCCATGGTTACTCAAGACAGTGGGCTCCAGCTAATCAGAAACATCCTCCACGGCGGGAAGTGGGCCCCGGGATTGGCCTCTGGACTCACTGGATGATTTACATCCTATTATTAACGATCTAATGGAAAATACATAGAAAACACATGTCTGCAATCTCATTTTGAGACATGCTTGTTTTCTTTGATGTATTTTTAAAAGGGAGTTTTATCCGCACTCACCTTTCTCCCTGAACTCCGCACACAACTTCTATGGCTCCCAGTGACCCAGCAGGGAGGCTAATACCTGGTACCCCAAGGATCTCACCCGGACTTGCTCTGCTGCTGAGGAGCTGAGTTTCACCTGAGCCCAGGAGGTTGGGGCTGCGGTGGCCGTGATCATGCCAGGGCACTTTAACCTGGGTGACAGAGTGAGACCCCGACTCAAAAGACAAAGTTTGAACCAAACTATTTACCTGCTTGGGTGGAGCATCAAGTACTTGGCACTGTTCCCCTAAGCTCAGGTGTGTCTTGAAAGAAGCAAACCTTTGGGGTAATTTTCTCATCCTGGTTACAAAGATGATTGCATAAAGGGAATGCAAGTATCATCCAGGTTTAGGAGGAAGCACAGCCCAGGGCCGACTTCTCCACCAGCCGCACAATGATTCTTGCAGGGCTCAGGAAAAGTTTTCATTTGATTTCTTTTAAAATTAGAGGAAAAATGAGTATAATAGTGCATATGTCATAATGATTCCAGTCTAGATAATATTTGTTTTTATACCAAGAGTCATAAAATAGAATTTTAAAAAAATATTTTAATAGCCAGACACAGTAGCTCATGCCTGTAATCCCAGCACTTTGGTAGGCCAAGGCAGGAGGCTCTCTTGAGCCCAGGGGTTTGAGGCCAGTCTAGGCAATATAGTGAGACCTTGTCTCTACAAAAAATAATAAAATTAGCCGGGTGTGGTGGTGGATGTCTCAGGTCCCAGCTACTCGGGAAGCTGAGGCAGGAAGATCCCAAGCCCAGGAAGCTGAGGCTGTGGTTAGCCGCAATCATGCCATTGCACTCCAGCCTGGATGACAGAGTAAGATCTCGACTCAAAAAAGGAAAGAAAAGGAAAGAAATTTGCTCACGCAGAAAAGGGAGTGCATTTGCTCCCACAATTAGGAAGTCTCAGGGAAGAGTTTCAGGCATAACTGGATGCAGGGTCCAAACTGGGGCCCTGCCTTTCCCAGCATGGCCTGCGGCAGGAATCCAAGGAGGAAAGCCTTCAGGATTCCTGGCTTCCAACTGCCTGCCAGCTCGTGACCCAGGAGGAGACAGGAGCGTCTCTCTTCCAGTGTCTGTTTAACCAGGCAGAGCAGACGCTGGAAGGACATGCCAGGGGGCACAGGCGTACCCCTGAATCACTTGCTGCAAACCCCAGAAGCAGTGAGATCGGGATTAGCCCAGAACTCTGCAGCTGTCGTTGTGTACTCAACATCAGGTAAACCAATATCAAGAGGCAGAGAAAGTATACCAATGCGGGGTGAAGTCTGGAAGCAGCAACTGGTCCTCCAGGGAAGGAAAGGTTCACAGCAGAGGTGGGATTTGAGGTGGGCTTTGAGAGACCTCGAGTTTAAAAATGTGCAAAAAAAATCACACCTGGAATCCCAGCACTGTGGATGCCGAGGTGGGAGGATCACTTGAGCCCTGGAGTTCAGTACCAACCTGGGTAGTACAGGGAGACCTAGTCTCCACAAAAACGTCAAAAAATTAGTCAGGTGTGGTGGCGTGCACCTGTAGTCCCAGCTACTGGGGAGGCTGGGAGGGAGGATCACCTAAGCCCAGGAGGTCAACGCTGTGGTGAACCGTGATCATGCCAGGACACTCAGGCTGGATGACAGAGTGCGACCCTGTCTCAAAGAACAAAACAAAACAAAACAAGGAAACTTCAGACTGAAATAAAGCAGTAATGAAAACACAACAAATCAGACATGGGGGGTTGCAGCTAAAACCACAGTCCTAGGAGAGCTCATGTAGCCTTAGATAATATTTATGTTTAAATAAAAAGGAAACAAAATAAAAATGGATAAAGAAGAAAATGCCAGACTTCCATTCCTGACCATTTCTGAAGGCTCCAACAAGCTCAGCAGCCTGGAGGGATGTGAGGGATCAAGTTAGTGGGCTTTCTTACCTTTGCCGCTGGAGGTGAGAAACATCCAGGCCTTGTGGAGACCCCCCAGATGGGGCAGGGCTGTGGGGCTGAGGACAGAGCCCTCCAGCACGGCACTCCACCGAGAGGGAGCAGTCCCAGGCACCTGCTGAAACCCAAGAGAGATGGGTCAGCACGACCAAGTCTCCAGCATCAGCCAGAAGGGCTGATGTGACTCAGACAAGAAGTGAGTGACCTTAGGACGCACCATCGCTCCTCTCACTTGTCATGTTCCTAGGATGGTTTCTCTCCAGTCTGGAGTGGAATTGCTTGTAATTTCAGTATGCGTATGCATTGATGAATTATAAGATGGCCTAGTGTTAGGAGTTTAGGGATACGTTTTTATGAGGATTCAAGTGGCTTAATTTTCAAGCATTCAGGCTGCTGGAGCCTGAAGCTCAATCCTTAAGGATGGGGTGGGTCCTTGGGTATGTGAATTCCCCTTTGGCCAGCCAGGGAGCTACTGGTTGAGTTCAGGAGTATAGAAACTGGCCTGACCAGAAAAGAAGCTGGAAGTGACAGTGGTGACTCTGCTGCTGTTGATGACCGATGATGATGATAACCGTGATGTTGGTGGTGATGATGGTGATGATGATGAATATGGTGGTGGGGATGATGGCATGATGGTGATGACGGTGATGATGGCGGTGATGGTGGTGATGAAGACAGTGATGATGACAATGGTGACGATGATGACGATGGTGAGGATGATGATGATGGTATGATGATCACAGTAATGATGACGGTGGTGATGATGATGGTGATGATGGTGATGACGATGATGATGGTGGCGGTGATGATGATGGTGGTGATGGTGATGATGGTGATGGTGGTGGTGGTGGTGGTGGTGGTGGAAGTGATGATGACAATGATGACGGTGGTGGTGGTGATGATGGCATGATGATGATGGTATGATGATCGTGGTAATGATGACGGTGGTAATGATGACGGTGGTGGTGATTTGGGCCCGATAGTGATAGCAGTGATGACGATGGTGGTGTTGATGGTGATGATCGTGATGGTTATGGTGATGATGACAATAGTGATGGTGACGATGATGACAGTGGCGAGGGTGATGGATATGGTGGCGAGGGTGATGATGGTGGCAGTGATGGTGATGGTGGTGGTGGTGGTGGTAGAAGTGATGATGACAATGATAACAGTGATGATGACAATGATGACGGTGGTGGTGGTGATGATGGCATGATGATGATGGTATGATGATCGTGGTAATGATGATGGTGGTGATGATGACGGTGGTGGTGATTTGGGCCCCATAGTGACAGCAGTGATGACGATGGTGGTGTTGATGGTGATGATCGTGATGGTTATGGTGATGATGACAATAGTGATGGTGACGATGATGACAGTGGCGAGGGTGATGGTGGTGGTGGTGAGGGTGATGGTGGTGGTGGTCGTGATGATGATAGTCATTATGGTGATGGCGATGGTGGTGATGATGGTGATGAGGATGACGGTAGTGGGGATGATGACGGTGCTGGTAATGATGGTGGGGTGAAGATGATGACAGCAGTGATGATGAAGATGATGATGGTGGTGGTGTGATGGTGGGGCTGATGATGACAGTGCTGGCAACGATGGTGGTGGTGGCGATTATGATGATGGCGGCGATGAGGGTGATGGTCATGATGATGGTGGTAATGATGGTAGTGATGGCGATGGTAGTGTGATGACGAGAGTCATGATGATGACAAGGGTGGTGGTGGTGCTGATGGTGGTGATGACGACGATGGTCATGACAATAGTGGCGATGGTGAGGATCATGATGACGGTGATGGTGGTGAGGATGATGATGGTGATGATGATGATAGCAACTGCTGATCTTACGGGTGATGTTGCCAGGACACAAACTCCGTCCTCTTTTGTTCTTAAGGAGCTATTACTCTTACTTGAAGAATCAAGGTGTTTGATGACAGGAAGAGCATTCAGCGATTTATTGGTTCCTAGTCTGATGATAAAATGATTTCTTTGGACACAGAGCTTTTTTCCTTGACGGGCAAGTTGACCCCTTTGTGCAGGGGATGGGAGATGCCCATGTTTGCTTTAAGCTGAGTCTCTCTGGACAAGTTTGTCCTTACTCAGAGCACGTTGGATGCAGCTCGGCAGTTCAAGATCTGTTGTCTGTTCCCACGGTGGGGGGAGGGGCAGGGGCATACCACTTCTATAAGAGCTATAAGAATAATTTGGGGGAATCCTGACTTGAGGTGGGCAGAGACACTCACCAGCTTAGCTTACTTGGATTGATTCTGCTGGTGGAGTAGGTCGTGTTATCATTCCCATCATTTGTCCCTGTTCCACCCATCACCTTGTAGCTCACTGTGTCTCTTATGGTAGGAATATCTCTCTGCCCCATTGACATTGAGCTTGATGCCATAACACACTTTGGCCAATGAGATGTGAGCAGAAGAGCCTGTGGGCAGGTAGGAGGTGAAGCTTTGGGGTTTCTCTCTAACGTTCCCTCTTGCTCACTTATTCCTCCAGTCTACATCCAGCATCCCCAGGGGGCGCTGCTCCTGAACCCTTCTATGCATCGTGAATGAGAACACACTTGGTATTGCCAGCCACTGAGATGTGAGGTCATTTGTTATAGCTGCTTAACCTAATGGAAACTGATAGCTACAAACAGTCACTTCCTGTCCTGGACATTTCAGTGAAAAATAGTCCAACCATCAACATGTGGCTGTAGACTAAGCTTGAGATGAAACTTCCCAAGAAAAACTCATCCTACATATAAGGAAATGAACTGTAGTAAGATTAAACCAACAATAGCAAGAAGTCAGTGCTGCGTGTGGATTTCCAAGGGCTAAAATATAATAGAATCGGAGGAAATGTGCTACAAACAGCAGGCTTCTTTTTTTTTTTTTTTTTGAGGTGGAGTCTCACTCTGTCACCCAGGCTGGAGTGCCATGGCACACTCATGGTGACTCCAGTGTTGACCTGCTGGGCTTCTGCCATCCTTCTGCCTCAGCCTTCCAAGTAGCCAGAACTACAGGCGCATGCTACCATGCCCGGCTAATTTTTTATTTATTATAGAGACAAGGTCTTGCCAAGTTGCTCAGGCTAGTCTCGAACCCATGGGCTCAGGCAATCCTCTCTCCTCGGCCTCCCAAAGTGCTGGGATTACAGGCTGAGCCACCAAGCCCAGCCTACAAACAGCCTTCTTAAACATTGTTAAAATGTAATGAACTAGAGCAACAAGGCTGGAGCTGCATTCAGAGGGATGCTGACAGGGATGCAGGTGACATTTACAATGTCTTCATGTACCAGGCACGACTAGTTTAAGTTTTATGAACCTTACCTGAATTAATTGGTTTATATGTACTAGCACACCTAAACCTTGTTATCATCTTGTAGGGAAGGGATTATTATTAAAATATATATTTAAAGGCCCTTAAAACGTATAGATACTCTTTGACCCACATCTGGGAGTGTATCCTGAGGAAATAGTTAAATATGGGGTATGAAGTTTTATAGAGGAATGTTCATGGCAGCATGGTTCATAATTGCAAAACTCAGAAGCAATATAAATGTCCAAAAACTGGGGATCTTTTCAATAAATGGAGTCTTTTAAAAGTGATAAGTCCAGTGCAGTGGCTCATGCCTGTAATCCCAGCACTTTGGGAGGCTGAGGCAGGAGGATCACTTAAGGCCAGGAGTTCAAGACCATCCTGGGCAATTGCTAGTCTGGATAGTAGGTGCTGTTCTTAGGACAGTTTCACAGCGAGATCTCATCTTTACAGAAATAAACAAATAAATGTGATACAAAGATGTGCGGTGGACATGAAACTACTTTTATTTATATGAAGTGAAAAAAGCAGCTTATGATAGAGTAGACTTGCTTTATCCAATATAGTTGCTGCTGGCCGTTTGAACACTTGAAATGTGGTTTATCTAAATTGAGATGTGCTGTAAGGAAGATTCAGCATGGCAAAAAATAAAGTAAAATATTTCTTTAATAATTTTTAAATTGGTTGGAAGACTGAAGTGATAATATTTTGGACATGTTATTACAATTAACTTCCCTCGCTTCTTTATACTTTAAAAAAATGTAGACCAGGCATGGTGGCCCACACCTGTAATTCCAGCACTTTGGGTGGCTGAGGTGGGAGGATTGCTTTTAAGCTTAGGAGTTTGAGACCAGCCTGGGCAACATAGCAAGATCTCACCTCTACAAAACATAAAAAATTTAGCCAGGGTTGGAGGCACATGCCTGTAGTTCCAGCTACTTGAGAGGCTGAGGTGGAAAGATCGCCAAGAATTTGGGGCTGCAATGAACTGGAATCATTGCACTCCAGTCTGGACTCCATACCACTGCACTCTAGCCTGGGTGAAAGAGTGAGACCTCAACTCAAAAAAAGAAAAGGAAAAGGAAAAGGAAAAAAAAATGTAACTACTAGAAAAACTTAATGGCTCACATTTAATTTAGGCCTTGTGACTACATAGCTTTTGCAACAACTGCAAATCTGCCTTGTAAGGAAGAAGTAGTCATAGACAACATAGAAATGAATGGACATTGCTGTGTTTCAATAAAACTTTATAAAAACAGGCAGCCAACCAGTGAGGGCTATTATTTGCTGAGCGCTGGTCTAGACCAGAATTTCATAACCTTGGCCCATTTGACACTAGGGGCTGGATTTTGTTGTGAAGTGTTGTTCTGTGCTTTGCGGGATGCTTAGCAGTGTCTCTGGTCTCCACCACTAGAAGCCAGGAGCAGAACCTGCCCCAGCCTTGACAACCCAGAATGTCTGCAGACGTTGCCAGACATCCTCTGTGAAAACAAAACCACTCTGAGAACCACTGGCCGTCCGTGTATGGTTTTATTTCCATGAAAACAAAAATTGTGTGCATATGTGGTGTTCTGGTAGCAGCACACCAAGGTGGGAGGGTTACATGCTTGTTTCTCCCCATCTCTTTGTTTTTCTGTATTTCCTTTTTTAACTTTTTTTTTTTTTTAGAGTCAGGGTCTCGCTCTGTTGTCTAAGCTGGCACATAGTGGTGCGATCCTGGCTCATGTCTTGACCTCCTAGGCTCAGGCGATCCTCCAACCTCAGCCTCCTGAGTAGCTGGGACTACAGGCACATGCCTTCAACCCTGGCTAAATTTTTTGTTTCTTAGAGTTGAGATCTCGTTATGTTGCCCAGGCTGGCCTCAAACTCCTGGGCTCAAACGATCCTCCCACGTTGGCCTCCCAAAGTACTGGGATTACAGGTATGAGCCTGGCCTGTTTTTCTGTATTTTCTAAATTAAGCATAGGCTATTTATGGGCGGATGTTTTGGGCACGGTCCAGCATTCCTCAAGGGAGGTGCCTGAATTTTTACTTACATAGGACACCTCCTCAGGTGTAAGGCACACTGGGACCTCCAAAGCTGGAGGCTTGGAGGGAGGGGGAAGTGAGGAATTAGAGGGAATTTCAGAATGAAAAATTACAGCACTGGCTCCATTTAACTGGTTCTAAGGCCCAGGGGGGGACATTTTAGCAAAAGAACACTGCCAATTTATTGATATTTAAAATTCAATAATAATAATTGCTTATTATTATTATTGTCATTAACATTTACTTTGTGTTTATCGTGTGCTGGGTCACATGCTGGTGGCTTTACGTGATTCTCTGTCTCTCTGTCTTTTTTTTTTTTTTTTTGACTGGTGTGCAGTGGCAGGATCATAGCTCACTGCCAGCCTTGACCTCCTGGGCTCAGACAATCCTCTTTCCTCAGCCTCCCAAATAGCTGGGACTAGATGTGTGTGCCATCATGCCCTGTGTGACAGATGCATTTTTTCTAACCCATCAACTCATAAAAAAAAAATTGTGGAACCACCACACCCACCTCGTTTAATTGTCCATAATCTTTCATCACCTGTGGACGGTAGGTGCTGTTCTTAGGACAGTTTCACAGCCATAGAAGCCAAGGTTCAGAGAGGGTAAGTTACACTCAGGAGTCCCACAGCTAGCAGGAGATGGAACAAAGGCTGCAGGCCACTCTGAGGTGATAGGTCACAGGCCTCTTGAAATTGATGATCTAAACTACAAGGGTATACATTTCCATGCCTGTAATCCTAGCACTTTGGGAGGCCGAGGCAGGAGGATTGATTGAGTCCAGGATTTCAAGACTGACCTGGGCAACATAACAAAACCCCATCTCTACAAAAATAAAAATAATAAAATTTATCTGAGTGTGCTGGTGTGCTCCTGTAGTTCCAGCTACTTGGGAGACTGAGGCAGGAGGATTGCTTTAGCCCAAGAGGTCAAGGCTGCGGTGAGCCATGATCGCGCCCCTGCACTCCAGCCTGGATGACAGAGTGAGACCCTGTCTCAAAATACACACACACACACACACACACACACACACACACACACAACAACAACAACAACAAAAACAAACCTCCCCCAAATGGAACTTATCGTGCACTGCCCACAACCCCCTCCCGTCCTCCTTGCCTTGTTGAATGGTGCCAGTTGTCCAGCCTGACTCAGTTACACCCTCAAGCCTGAGGAGCCTCCCAGACGTCTTCCTGTTCCTCCTCCTGCTGGCATTCAGTTCATTTGCCTCAGTCACTGCCTCTGCATAGCCCCTGCTGCCACCTTCAGGCCCGACTGTCATCACCTCCTCCCAGGTGGCAGCGGGGACCCCCTGCCCAGTCCCGTGGCCTTGGTCCTGTCCCCTTTCCACACTCACTTGGGTGTGAGCGATCATTTCAAGATACAGACATGACTGTAGGTCTGCCCAAGACTCCTCAGTGGTTTGTCCGTGGCCTTCTGAGACCAAACTTAGAAAGGTCCACCAGGCAGCACACCAAGGTGGAAGCAACCTCTGGCTCCCTGCCTCTTGGCTTTCAGCCCCCTGCTTCATTAATAGGGACCCTGTAAGTGCCCCAGCATGCCTGCCTCCTCCTGACCTTTCCCTGTGGACTGCCAGGCCTGCGTGGCCTCCCCAGCTCCTAGGTGTTTCCTGGTCACACTTCCAACTTTTGCTCAGGAAAAAACAGACTGTCTTCAGGTCCTCAGTGTCTATTCTAGGGTCTGGAACAGAGTAGGTACTCATGAATGTTTCTAGAATGAGTGAATACATGTGCTGCGAATCTTGGAGTGAAGTGTGACTCCAAGTATGACTCCATGAAGAAAGTGCAAAAATAAAGTACTATCGAACTCTCAAATGCATGGGCTCTAATGGAAAGTTCAGTGCACTCGGAAGAGCCCTGAGGGACCCCACAGAGCCTGATGGGGATGCAGATCTCCTTTTTCTGAGTCAGGGTCTCACTCTGTTGCCCAGGCTGTAGTGCAGTTCACTGCAGCTTTGACCTCCTGGACTCAGGCGATCTTCCTGCCTCAGCCTCCTGAGTAGCTGAGAAAACAGGTGCCACCACCATGCCTGGCTAAGTTTGTTTGTTTATTTGTTTATTTACTTATTTATTTATTTAATAGAGACAAGGTTTCACTGTGTTGTCCAGGCTGGTCTCAAATTTCTGGACTCAAGTGATCCTCCTGCCTCAGCCTCCCAGCATGCTGGGATTGAAGGTGTGAGCTACCATGCCCAGCCTGGAAATCCCATTTTAAACAGGAATACTTTCATTTCATCCATTTAATATGTTGGCTTTCTGAGAAAGACCTGCTTTGAACAAAGTGTTTTGTGGCTAAGAGATATGTGAAAAACAACAGTCTAAATGCTTCAAAAAAATTAAGGAACTGTGTAGTTTCTATGTCCATTGCCCCCACAGAGAGGTCCTCATTTCTCTGAGTGTCTTTTTTAAGCAGAATGGTACAGATATGCTTTTTCATGGTTTTCCTTAGTGTCTTTGTGATGTGTTAGGTCTCTTTGCCTTTTGAAGAGTATTATTTTGAGTGAGTAATATATGCATATGGTCAAAAGAAGTGAAGAGTGAGACAACATGTGGCCTGCTTTCAGCACGTCCTTCCAGAGATTTCCATGAGGGGGACATGGCTCTGGTGGGCAGGAAGCACACTCCCTTGACGGGGTCAATGGGAGGATAGGCCTTCTCCTTAATGCCCCGGCATGGTTTAATCGTCACCAACTCCGAGGGGCCCAGAAAACCCCGGCCTCACTCTCCAAGGACTGTCCAGAAGAAGGGCTTTAGCGTCGGCCCTTCCAGGAGCAGGACTGGCTTGGCAGCCAGCCTCTTGCGTTGGCGTGGCCCACATCCAAGTTCCCATTTAGGTCAGCATCCTTCACTCCCCTAGGGGAACATTTTCCTCTTGATATATGATGGAGGACTCATCAGGAAAACTGCCCTACTCAGAATGAGACTGTCTGCGGGGGCTTTACTGCATTTTGTCTTAATGATTAGAATAATAAGTATTTGCTATTTCAATTAATGGTGTTGGGACAGTTCACTCTCAAATGGGAAAGAAAATAAAATTCTTACCTGTCTCCATCGCTGAAACATAGGAAACATGTACTAAAGACTTGAACACGGCAAAATAACACTCAGACTATCAGCAGACATTATAAGACAGCACCTTTAGGAAGTTTGGAGGGAAAAGATTTTCTTTAAGACGACACATAAACTATAAATAGAGGCAGCTCTGATGATACCTAATTAAAAATCTTTTGTCAAAATGACACCATGAACAAGGTTAAAAAACAAATATCTGCCAGTCGTGGTGGCTCACATCTGTCATCCTAGCACTTTGGAAGGCCAAAGGAGGAGGATTGCTTGAGCCCACGTGTTCAAGACCATCATGGCAAGACAACATAGCAACATAGCAAGACCTGGGAGAAGGTATTTGCAAAATATCTAGCAGACAGAGAGTCACTAGCCAGAATGTACAGATTTCCACAAACCAGGTAGAAAAAGCATATAACATAACCTAAAGGAAAAACAGACATAGGCTATATGACCTGAGAATGCATGGAAGAGGAAATAAAATGAGCAACGGGTATATTAAAAAATATTTAGCTTCATGCAAAATTAGGGCTGTGTAGTTAAAACAACGTTGAGGTGTTTTTGCCAATTCTCTTGGCAGAAATGTTGAATTTGAGATCGTCAAATGTCAGCTGGGCTGTGGGAAGCCAGTCCTCTTGCTCACTGTTGCTGGGGTGTCAGTTGATGCAGGCGCTTGAACATTTGAACACATGTGTCCCTGTCACGGCAATTTCACTTCTGAATACCCACCCTGGGTATTTGTCCCCACCCGTGTGCACACAGAGCCTGTGTGAAGATGTGTTTTTGTGTGTGGTTTCCATCTAAATGTCCACTGTAAGAATGGTCAAAATACTGTGTCGGTGGCCTGTGGAGCTCTCAGCTGCCTGTGTTGCCTGCTCCGGCTACGGCTGCCATGACTCAGTGCCATGCACTGGGTCGCTTAAGCAACAGAGATTTATTTTCTCACAGTCCTGGCATCTAGTGGTCCATGGTCAAGGTGTCAGCAGGGCTGGTTTCTTCCTAGGCCTTTCTCCCAGTCCTACCTTTGTCTTGCCACGTGGTCTCCCCTGTGTGTGTCTGTGTCCTAATCTCCCTTTCTTATAAGGACACCAGGTATATTGGACTAGAGCCCACCCTAGTGACCTCACTTTAACCTACAAGGGGGGGGACCCAAGAAAAATCAGAATTATCTTTTGCAGGGCAGGCTCCTTGTCATACACTTGGAATTTGTTCCTCCAGATCAAACGGTGAACCAAAGTTTTTATCTGGAAGTTTTGGGAAGGTTGTGTCACGATTTGCAGAAGAAATGTCTCGAGTTGTGGCAAACAGGTGACTGGCTCTTTCACCATGACAATGCACCTGCCCACACTGTGCTGCGTGTTCAGCAGTTTTTGACCAAAAACAGCATGACTCCCCTGCCCTACTCTCTCTGTTCACCCGATCTCACCCCAAGTGATATTTTTTGTTTCCCTGGATGAAAAAAATCTTGAAAAGGAAAGATTTGCCAATGTGGAAGAGGTAAAACAAAAAATGGCAGAAGGACTAAGAGGCATCAAAATGAATGAGTTCAAAAACTGTTTTAAGCAGTGGGAAAAGCATCTTGGTAGCTGTATTGCATCAAATGGAGAGTACTTTGGAGATGACTGAAATTTAAACATGTAAGAATGAATACACAATTTTTTATTTAAAAAATTACAGGGTTTTTTTGGGTCCTCCCTCGTAATTGCCTCTTTAAAGATACTATCCCTGGCTGGGTGTAGTGACACATGCCTGTAATCCCAGCACTTTGGGAGGCTAAGGCAGGAGGATCACTTGAGCCCAGGAGTTGAAGATCAGTCCAGGCAACGTAGTGAGACCTTGTCTCTACAAAAAAAATCAAAATAATTTAGCTGGGCGTGGTGGTGTGCACCTGTAAGTCCTAGCTATTTGATCATCTGACCCCAGGAAGTTGAAGCCAAGGTGAGTTGTGATTGTCCCACTGCACTGGGTGACAGAGTGTGACCATGACTCAAAAAAGCAAAACAAAATAAAGACACTTATCTCCACAGTCACATTCTGAGATCTGAGGAGGATAGGACTTCAACACACAGATTTTGAGGGGGCACAATTAAGGCCATGACACTGTCCCTGCAAGAAAGGACTGAGACACACGTGCAACAATGTGTCTCCATCTCAGAAAGCAACATGGGTTTGAAAGGACACAGGTATAAGGACACCTACCACTCACAGGCACAAAACACACCTACAGACCTGCACAAGGGCCTTCCATATGCAGGTGAGCATTGAAGTACCTGGAAGGATCAGGTCAGACTCAGGAAGACTGCCTCATCATTGGCTAGTTCAGCAGGACCTCAGCCATCATGTCTTAGTTCTTTAAAAAAAAAAACATTGGGAGCAAATATGATGAAATGTGGATGGTTTCCAATTCTGCATAGTAAACTATGGAAGTTTCATTATAATAGTCTTTGTATTTTTCTGTATACTTTTTTTTTTCTTCCTGAAACAACAGAGATTTCTTTTCTCCACAGTTTTGGAAGCTGGAAGTCTAGGATCAAGATGTCATCCGGGTTGGTTTCTGGTGAGGCCTCTCTTCCAGGCTTGTAGACGCCACATTCCTGCGGTGTCCTCATGTGGCCTTTCCACTATGCACAAAGGGGGAGATAAATCCCTGGTGTCTCTTCCTCTTCTTTTTTATCAAGATTTTTTTTTAAATTGAGGACAGGCCTGGAGGCCCATGCCTATAATCCCAGCACTTCAGAAGGCTGAGGCTGGAAGACTGCTTGAGCTCAGGGGTTTGAGACTAGCCTGGGCAACATTGTGAGATCTCGTTGCTACAAAAAACTAAATAAATTAGCCAGGCATGGTGGTGCATGCTTGTAATCCCAGCTACACGGAAGGCTGAAATGGGAGGATCACTTGAGCCCAGAAGTTTGAGAACAGCCTTGGCAGCGTAGCGAGAGCTTGTCTCTACAAAAAAATTTAAAAATTAACCAGGTGTGGCGGGAGTCCCAGCTACTCAGGAGGCTGAGGCAGGAGGATCACTTGAGCCTAGGAGGTCAATATTGCGGTGAACTGTGATTGTGCCACTGCACTCCAGCCTGGGTGACTGAGCAAGACTCTGTCTCAAAAATAAAATAAAATTGATCTGTAATACTTTACATATTTATTTGCACATGTGAAATTTTGTTACATGTATGGAGTGTGCACTGGTCAGGGTATTTGGGTTGTCCACTGCCTTGAGTATTCATCATGTGGTGGGAACATTTCAAGTCCGCTATCTTCTGGCTATGTTGAAATATACAATAAAACTCTATCTTGCATCCAACCTGCGCCCACCAGCCAGCCCCCTTCATCCAACACCCATCCACGTACTCCCCACCCCTGCATCACTCATTCCATCTCTCATCTCCATGAGATTGGCTTTTTAGCTCTCAGTCTCTCAGAGAAGTGAGAACATGCGTGTATGTCTTAAATGTTTAGAGAAGTCATGAAAGCAGAAAGAATGTCCAGCTCAGCCTCTCCTGGAAAGACTTTGAATTTATTTCTGGGTGAAGTTGAGCATGTGGGACTCCAGGTCACCCAACCTCCTAGGAAGACGCTGCTCCTTCCACTGCGTGTTGGGTTCACGGCACCATGGGACATGTGTGGCCAGTCCTACAAGCTCCCTATGGAATCTGTTCCAGGGAAGTGGTCAATGATCCTGTTACCTCACACTGCTTTCCCCTCACCGAGGTCAACTTATTCTGGAGATATTTCTGTGAGCTGACTGCGATCCTCTTAGAATGAGGAGGAGCACGAATAAACAAATGTCATGTCAAAGGCAATATACATGTCTCTGCTGGTGAACAAGAACTGGGCCTTAGCAGGGTGAAAGCAACTTTTCCTGAACATCCACTGTGTGCCAGGCCTGCTGCCAGAGGCTTGAGACGGTTGTCACCTGACTTTTAATTTTCATGATTCTGTGGAGTAGGTGGTAAGAAAGTTCAGGCAACTTGTCCAAAGTCATATAGGAAGTGACTCAGCCAGGAAAGCACAGGATCTTATGGTTATGCAGAGTGGACAAGGGAAGGAGGGACGTTTGTGTTCTTTGCTGAGAATCATCTTCCAGGACAACAATACTGTGAACCAGGCATTTTTCATTCCAATTTAGAAATGAGGAGACCAAAGCTCAGTGAAATTTTAAAATTTGCTCAAGATGACACAACGGATGGATCTATCAGGTAGGTCTGCTAGAATGAGGAGGAGACATGTAAGATAAGTTTTCATGGAAAAGACATAAGTTGGCTTTATTTCTTTTCTCTCTCCCTCCCTTCCTTCCTCCTTCCCTTCCTCTTTCTTTCTTTCTTTCTTTTCTTTCTTTCTTTCTTTCTTTCTTTCTTTCCTTCCTTCCTTCCTACCTTCCTTCCTTCCTTCCTTCCTTCTTCCTCTCTCTCTCTCTCTCTCTCTCTCTCTTTTGCTTTCTTTCTTTCATAGAGACACCATCTCACTTTGTCGCCCAGGCTGGTCTTGAACTCCTGGGTTCAAGCAATCCTCCTGCCTCAGCCTCCCCAAGTGCTGGGATGACAGGCATGAGACACCATGCCGGCCAGAACCTATTCCTTCACTACATGAATGAAACGATCAAGCACCCAGATAAAAACAACTTGTGTTTCCTGCCCAAATTTAATTCCAGGCTTGAAAATGACAATCAAAGGTCAGCTTGAATCAGTGCTTCTCTTGGGTATTATTTATTGAAGTAATCTATTTGGCATAGAGGGTGGTCTTCCCTGTGCTAAGTGCAATGACTTCCTAGTTCCTTACAACATAAATCTTCCAGAAAAGCCCATGGACTCTCTTCAGCCTCCAAGTGATTCTGCGATTGTCTATAAGACTGTGAGTCTTCCTTGCAAGCGATCTGTGTCTGTTTTGAGATCATTCAGTAGAAAAAGAAAATCTCGCCCCTCCCACCTTAAAAAAAAAACAAACAAGAAATCTCCATCTCAGAAGTCACACGTGGCTTGGGACACTGTTGATCCTTATTTTTGTTGATGTTCCCTCTTGGCGCATGTTGAGCGTTGCAGCTTTAATTATCACTCATCTACAGATGATGTTCAAATTTACACTTTATTTCCAGCCCTTTCAGATGACGTCACCCTTCCCCAAATTTTGGCTCACGCTTTGCCTCAGATGAGCCACAGCGTTTGAATATGAATGAGCTTGAGGTTTTGCAGTTTGGTTGTAAATAAACTCTAAACACCCTGACGTTCTTTTGCCTCATGGATCCCTCGCCCCTCCTGATAAGAGCAGCAGGGTTCCGTGCCTCCGAGTGATGCCCCTTCATTCAGCAGAGACGTCTCAGCCCAGGGATGAATGTCTACAAAAATATCCAAAGACATTATGGCTTCCATCCCTCCCACTCCTGGCTGGAGTTCGGGTATCTCACAGCTGAACTTGGCCATGATCTTTGAACATGATCCAGTGAGCCTCCCGTTGACCGACAAACCCTGGCTTTGCTCTGTGCACACAGTCCCAAGGCCCATCTTCCTTCAGGAAGCTGGGCTAGTTAGTCTCTTGAGCACTGGATAAAATGCAGTTTGTAAAGATCTTGGTCAGAGTCTCTGCCTTCACCTAAACTCACTCTGGAAATGACTTAAATTGATGGTCCCTCCCTTTCAAGCATCGCAGGCTGCTCAGTTTCATCACGTGGCCAAGATGCACCCTGCACAGCATGTTGATGCTCATGGAGCGTGCTGTCTTCAACAAAAGCATGGATTTGGAAACACCAGGGCCATTTCATCCCAGGCACCAGCCCACAAGAGCCTGGCCTCACACACAAGACAGGCACACAATAAAGGTTGTTGGAACAAAGACTGTGCCAATGACTCTGCCATCCCTTGACCCCCCTCCAACCCTGGGTGGGTTTGCTGCTGTCGTTCCTATTTTTACCTCGTCTTGGACGATGACATGACTGTGTCTGTGTGGCACCAACTTCGGCAGGGCATGTGGGATGTCTCCATCCACACACCTGAAGGGTGTAGAATAGCCTGCTTGGCTTTTCTTCGTGACTTCGGCGCTGCTCATGGCTCGTTCAGCACATTTTAATTAAAAACAAACACGCGGGTCTGCCGAGAACTCTGTCGCCTGGTGGCGTCAGGCGCCGATGGCCAACATTTCTGGCCTGGCCACGTGATCCCCATTCATCTCACAGGCAACTCCCGGATCTAATTATTGGGCGCGTGGCAGCTGCTCCGGGGAGGCTGCTCTTAATTTTCACAGATGTATTTTTTCAGCCCGTCATGTTGGAGGAGAGTCAGCTGCTGCAACAGTCCTTCCCAAGGCTGAAACCCCAGCTTCTGCGGGGCCTCCTCCTGGTCGGTCTCCGTTCCTCCCCGGCCCATTTACTGCTGCCCACAGCTTCCAGCCTGAACACGTTTCCAGGAAATGTGGAGTCTTCTGGCAAGATCTCTTCCTCTGTTTATATACAAAGATGCCGAGTGCATTATTGTGGCACAAGGTCTCAATGTGGAGTGGGTGTCAGCAGGGTCGCTTTGCTAGTGAGTGGAATTACCTGCATGATGTCACCAGGATTCAGGGCAGGGCTTCAGCTTTGTAGGCTCAAAAGCATGATTCTGTCACTGTCAAGAGACGTAGGCAGGCGTGATGGTGTGCACCTGTAGTCCCAGCTACTCGGGAGGCTAAGGTAGGAGGAGCACCTGAGCCCAGGAGGTCAAGGCTGTGGTGAGCTGTGGTTGTGCCACTATACTCCAGCCTGGGTGCCAGAGTGATTATTGAAGTTCCCACCAGCTGAGGTCACCTTTGGTGGGTATTCACACAGGACACAACTGTCTTCACGTTTTTCACCGTTCCGAGCTGTCTGTCCACACAGCGCTCCCCAGACTTCCTGTCACTGGTGTTCCAGTCATGTTTCTGCCAAGCCCCTGACCATCCAGCCATTGGCCCCACACTGGTCTCAGCACCAAATCAGTGCAACCAGGGTTCTTCAGAGAAACAGAACAGTAGGATGTGTATGCCTGTGTGTGAAGAATCTGTCTTAAATAGTTGGCTCACATGATCGTGGAGACTTGACAAGTCCAACATCTGATAGGGGAGGCAGGCAGGTGGGAGGCCCGAGAGAGTTGCTGTGCAAGTCCAGAGGCTGTCCCCTGGGGTCCCAGGAAGAGCCAGGACTGCAGATGAGTTCCAAAGACCATCGGCTGGCAGGCTTCCTCTCGCCCAGGGGAGGCCTCCTTTTGTTCTATTCTGGCCGCCACCAACTGGTGAGGCCACCTACAGGATGGAGGACAACTTGTTCTATCTATAGCCTACTGATCTAAATGTCAATCGTGTCCAAAAACACCCTCGCAGAAACATCCAAAATATCTGGACATCTGGCTCAGCCAAGTTGACACATAAAAGTGACCATCATTGGCCGGGCTCAGTGGCTCAGCCTGGAATCCCGTGCCTTGGGAGGCTGAGGTGAGTGGATGGCCTGAGCCCGCAGGTTCGAGACCCGCCTGGGCAACTTGGCGAGACC
>NW_007245929.1:233283-242967 GCF_000164805.1 Carlito syrichta
GAAGGATTGTCAGAGCCCAGCAGGTCAAGGCTGCGGTGGCCGGGAGCGGCCACCGCACTCCAGCCTGGGCGACAGAGTGAGACTCCAACTCAAAAAAAGTGACCATCACAGCATAGAAGTGACCATCACAGAAAGGGGCTCTATCTCTTATGCCTCCATCTCCTTACCTATAATATGAAGATAACAGAATCACGAGGCATGGTGGTGCACACCTGTCATTATAGCACTATGGGAGGCCAAGATGGGAGGATTGCCTGAGCCCAGAGGATCCAGACCAGCCTGAACAACATGATGAGACCTCGTCTCTACAATAAATCAAAATATTAGTTGGGCATTGTGGCATGCATCTGGAGTCCCATCCACTCAGGAGGCTGAGTTGGAAGGATCACCTGAGCCCAGATCGTGTTACTGCACTCCAACCTGGTTGACAGAGTGAGACCTTGACTCAAAAAAAAACAGAAAAGACCTATCTCCAAATATAGTCACTTTTTGAGGTACTGGGGTCCTTGAACATGAATTTTGGAAGTCACAATTCAGCCATGACAGTGCTTCCCATATGCAAAGTTACTATTTCACAAAATCAGGAATCTTCTCCTGTGCTTCTGTGATCAACTGACTGTTCTTTCTTGTTTAACAGAAGCAGAAAATATTTAGTAAGATAAATAAGATATGGTCAGGATACAGTTCTTGCCCTTCAAGGGCTTCCTTTGTGTGGTGGGATGATATTTTTGAAATATAAAAATCTGAGTGGCCTTTTCTTTGTCCTTAAAACTTTATTCTACCCATTGGCCCACAGACAGAGTCTCACATATCTTGGACTCTCACACAAGTCCCTTTATACTTGAATACAGTGAGTCTCCTACATATGAACCTTCAAGTTACAAACTTTAACGATGCACATGATTTGTTTGTGTATTACTTCTCTCCACTGAGTGGCAATATAGCCTGTTAAATACATACAGCACTACATAGCTGATTGGGTTAGTTGGGTACCTGGGCTAACTTTGTTGGACTTGAAACAAATTGGACTTACAAATGCACTCTTGGAACAGAACTCATTCATATTTTGGAAACTTTCTGTACCTGTAAAGGGCGTGGTGGAAGCTGAGGTCTGAACCAGTGCAGGAGGCCTTGCAGTCAAGACTGGGTGAAAAGTTCACAGCTAACTGAAAATAAAATATCAAACAGAAACGAGGATGTCTCTATGAGACTATGACACTGAAGACTGGTTGCCCACCCCACAACCCAACACTCACGTCCAAATTTTAAAAATTGGAAGACCCCCAAATTAACTAGAATTATTTTCTGCTATTCTGGTAGCATAGGAACTCAAGAAAGAAATTTGATAAAGAAACACATTTCTTGGCTGGGTATGGTGGCTCACGCCTGCGATCCCAGCACTTTGGGAGGCCAAGGCAAGAAGATTGCCTGAGCCCAGGAGTTCATGACCAGCCTGGGCAACATAGTGAAACCTCGTCTCTACCATAAATAAAAATATTAGCCAGGTGTGGTGGTGCATGCCTATAGTCACAGCTACACAGGAGGCTGAGGTTGTGGTGAGCCATGATTGTGCCACTGTACTCCAGCCTGGGCAACAGAGTGAGACCCTATCTCAGGAAGAAGACAGAGAGAGGGAGAGAGAGAGGAAGGAAGGAAGGAGAACAAGGGAGAAAGGGATGGGAGAGGAAAGAAGGAAGGAAGGAAGGAAGGAAGGAAGAGCCTAGTTGCTAGAATAAATAAATCCCAAATGTCAAAGTCTAACCACAACAGGAGTTTACTTCTTGCACACACATACAGTTCGCCAGGGCAACCTTGGTAGGCGGGTGACTTCCTCCATACAGTCATTCAGGGGCCCAGGCAGCTAGGTCTCCTGAGCTAGGAGGAGTGTGTCAACAACAACACAGGAACTTGCTGGGAAAGGAACCATTCGAACTCACGGTCCCCAAGTGCTCAGGGTAGCAGGCCATGTGTTGGGCCCCCATTCAGTCCTCACGGTGACCCTGTGCCAGGGACCCACGTCCTGAAGGGCTCACCTCCGACTCTGGCCAGAGCTTGCCTCTTCCTCACTCCACTCTCCCTCAGCCTCCAGAGTTACACTGAGGCTACATTCCCAAGAAGGGCCAGTTAATTCAAAAACACACAGCACAGAAATGAATTTTCTCCCAAGAAATGGAGAGAAAGCAAAGCTGGAGAAACGTTCTAGCTGCAGAAGGTTCCAGGAACGTCAGGGGTTTTGCCATATTGCATAAATATGAGCAGTAAATAAACAGCTGATGGGGAAAATTGAATGTATTAAAATGTATTCATGGAATAACAGGGAAAAATAGCCCAACACGGATGGCATGACAGCCAGTGTTATAAGCAGACGCCAGCTAGCAGGGTACCATTGGCTTCATTGGAAGGTTGCAGAAGCATGAAGTCCCCTCATAGCTATGGTGTTCCCAACTGGCCACCTGTGATTCTTGGTGGCCCTGCTTAAACTTGTTCTCAGAGGTCTCAACAGGGTGAAGCCTACAGCCAAAACCTGTGACCCTAGCAAGAAAGAGGGAACCTTGGGGCGCTGCTGCCAGGCTGAGACACGGAACGTGGCCAGAGATAGGTCTTTAACGGGGTAATTAAGTTAAAATGAGGTCACCAGGTGGGCTCTAAACCAATTTAACCGGTGTCCTTAACAGAAGAGATTAGTACCAGGCCCTGTGGAGGGAAGGCCATGTGAGGACAGGGAATCTCTTTTCTCTCCAGGGATGGCTGTCAGCACCAAAGGAAGACAGAGCTCTAACCGGGCAGGGCGGAACTGAGACGAGTCCTCAGCTCCAGGTTGAGGGAAGCTTTTCAAAGTCAAACTATATACATTTATTTCTCAATACGGAACATATTGCTTCTGCTTCCAGCAATGTTGGAAGAACCAGTACTGCTGACTTTCTTCCTAACTGTAAACAACTAGACAACTGGAAAAAATATACGACACAATTATTTTCAGACGTTGGACAGCAGAACTATAATCCTTGAGAGAAAGGACACAGGCCAACGTGAGAGAAGTGCCAGGGAGCTATACGCTGCAGCGTCCTCGGCATTCACAGCGATCCAGGAGACATTACGTCATTCAGTCAGTGTGGAAAAGCCCCACTGGCCACTGCATTCATTTTCTATGGCTGCCGTAATAAATAACCATAAATGTAGCAGTTTAAAACAACACAGACTGGGCATGGTGGCTCACACCTGTAATCCCAGCACTCTGGGAGTCTGAGCCAGGAGGATGGTTTGAGCCCAGAAGTTTGAGACCAGGCAACATAGCAATCTGTGCCAAAAAATTAAACACATAGCCAGACATGGTAAGGTGCAGCTGTAGTTCCAGCTACTCGGGAGGCTGAGGAGGGAGGATCACCTGAGCCCAGGAGGCCGAGGCTGCAGTGAGCTGTGATCATGCTACTGCACTCCAGCCTGGGTGACAGAGTGAGACCCCAACTCAAAAAAATTTTTTTAAAAAGAAAATGAAATAAAAGTTTTCACCCAAGACAGCTCCACTATAAGAAATGTTAAAGGAAGCTTCTGTGCTGAAGGAAAAATAAACCAGGTGGGACCTTAGATCTACATGAAAGAAAACACACTAGAAGGGTGAACATATGTGCAAATACAAAATAGTATTTCCCCTAATTTAAACATGCCTTTAAAAAAGACTTGAATGAGGGCAAAATAATAATGTACTATGGGGTTTATTCTATATGTAGAAGTAAAATATATGACAATTGCATAAATAACCCAAAGGTAGAAATGAAAATCTCAGGTTATATATTAAGAAGTGTGTTATAACTTGAAAATAGACTGTGATGAGTTGAAGGTGCATATTGAAAATCCTATGCTCTGCTCCACTAAAAACTGAAACAGGTAGATATCAGTAATAAGCCAATAGAGAGAATACAGATTCTAAAAATATTCAGTTAAAAAAACAGCAGTGAAGAGGGGGAGAATAATAGCACATACAGATGATAAAGTAGAAAACAAAACAGTGAGGCAGCAGGCTCAAATCCAAGCATATTGGTAACTACATTAAATGAAAACTCTTTCATTAAAAGCCAGGGATTGTCAGGCTGGATAAGAAGGCAAGACCCAGTTAAGAGTTGGCTAAAAAAGATTCAATATAAAGACACAAATAGGTTAAAAATATAGGAATGGAAAAAGGGGTTACAAACATTGATAATAAGAAAGCTGGGGTGGCTGTTTTAGTGTCAGACAAGATGGACTTCAGGATAAACAATGTAACTATGGATAAAGGGGGCAATTCACAACTATAAAAGTATCCATTCATTAAGAAAACATGACAGGCCAGGCTTGGTGGCTCAGTCTGTAATCCCAGCACTTTGGGAGGTCGAGACAAGTGGATTGCCTAAGTCCGTGGATTCAAAACCAGCCCCAGCAACTTGGTGAGATCTCATTTCTACAATAAATTAAAAAATTAGCCAGGCATGTTAGCACCTGTAGTTACAGCTACTTGGAAGGCTGAGGTGGAAGGATCACTGGAGTCCAGCAGGTCGATGCTGGGGTGGCCATGAGTGTGCCATAGCACTCCAGCCTGGGAAATGGAGTGATACTCCAACTCAAAAAAAAAAAAGAAAGAAAGAAAGCATGACAGTCCTCAATGTGTAAATATATATGCACCTATTAATAGAGCCTCAAAACACACAAAGCAAACACAAAAAGAACCAAGAAGAGAAAATTTTAAAGTTCACATTTTGGGGGAATTTCCAAACAGAACAGTTATTTAATTTTTTTCCCCAATGAACAGTGTTGGGAAACTGGATATCTACATTCAGAATAATGAAGTTTGGGTTGGGCGTGGTGGCTCACACCTGTAATCTCAGCTGAGGTGGGAGGATCACTTGAGCCCAGGAGTTCAAGACCAGCCTGGGCAACATGGTGAGACCTTGTCTCTACAAAAAAATTTTAAAAATTAGACATGGTGGTGCACACCTATAGTCCCAGCTACTGGGGAGGCTGAGGTGGGAGGATTGCCTGAACCCAGGAGGTCGATGCGGCAGTGAACTGTGATTGTGCCACTGCACTCCAGCCTGGGCTGCAGAGTGAGACTCTTACTCAAGTAAAAATGGTTGCAATGGTAAATTTTATATTATGTGTATTTTACCATGGGAAAAAGAGAGAGAAGAAAAGGAAGGGATGGGGGGAAAGTGGAGGGAGGAGGAAGGGAAGGAGGGGGTAGGAGGACAGGATTTGGGGGATGGAGGGACCTCAACATGCCTTTGACTGAGATGCTTGTGTGTCCTTTTCTTCTGCACAGGAGGGAACGCCTCACGCTGCCATCGGCCACCTCCCCGTCCCCCCAAGAGAACCCCATGTGCTGGGGGCCGCGTGGGCTGTGGGCCTCGTGCTGGCCTGGGGACTACTCTTCCTTCCTGGCTTAATTCAAGGGTGACTCTTCCCCGCAGTGCTGAAGCAGGAAGGAGAGGTCGCCAGCCCGGTGATTTTCTCTTGTGGCAGCCTCAAGGCACAGGCCAAAGCCGCCATGACCCTCTTTCCTGGGTTTCTCTAAAAACACTCGTTTCCCCGCTGGGCTCCGCAGAGAAGGGGGCTTGATTGGCTCCCAGGAGCAGATGAGGGACAGGCCTCTGGTCCTCTCAGACTCTGTCCTCCAGGCCTCGTGCTTATCCACGGATGTTCCTTGCAGAGTGGGGTGTTCCTGGTGGAGTCGTCTCTCTCCCCCACCCCCACCCCCACCCCCGTCTCTTTCGCCCTCTTTCTTTCTCCCTGTCTCTCCCTCTCCCTCTCTCCATCTCTTCTTCTTCTTCTTCTCTCTCTCTCTCTCTCCTCTGTCTCTCCATCTCTCTGACTCTTCTTTCTCTCTCCTTCTCTGTCTCCCCATCTCTCTCTCTCTCCATCTTTCTCCATCTCTCTCCTCCCCCTCTCCCTGTCTCTCTCCCTTTCTCTCTTCATGTCTCTCTCTCGCTCTCCTTCTCTCTCTCTCTCTCTCTCTCTCTCTCTCTCTCTCTCCCCCCTACTCTCTCTCTCTCACAGACTTTCTCGCCTCCCTCAGGTGCCCACAGCTTTGCCATCAGGCTCCCCCAAGGAGCACCAGGCCTCCATCTAGCAGCCTCAGGTCTGGTGGGAGGAGCGGGCTTTTTCCCCCTCCACAGTCCCAGCGTGAGTCCTGGAGGCTCCTGGCCTGTCTCGGTCCACTTAACATTCCCAGCCCCACTCCTGTGGTCAAGAGGCAGGAAACCTAGTGGCTGGCCAAGCCCATGTGCCCGTCATGTCTGGGTCGGGTAGGGGTTCGGCTCCACCCGCACTGTGTGAACCCAGAACATTGCCTGGGCTCGCCACAGCCTCAACCACCTGGGCTCAGGCGATCCTCCCACCTCCGCCTAAGTAGCTGAGACTACATGTGTGCGCCGCCATGCCCAGCCTGAGGAGCCTTTTACATCCTTTTGTAGAGATGGGGTCTCGCTATATTGCCCAGCTTGTCTGTAACTCCTGATCTCAAGCAATCCTCCCACCTCAGCCTCCCAAAGTGCTGGGATTGCAGGCATGAGCCACCATGCCTGGCCAGAGGGATTTTTTTTTTTTTTAAGGATTTAACAGTTTTGAATTCATGACTCATGAATCGCTCAAGAAACTGAGCCATTGGTGTTATATTTTTAGAGGGCGGCCATATGTTTGCTTTTATTTTGATATTCATTTATTCATTCAAAAAATCAAGGGAGCGTATCCCTATGTAAGGCTCTTGAAACACAGAGGTGAGTCAGTGTCGTGACCCTGGCTTGCATGTCAGCAGGAGGATAAGGGCCTAACCTTGTTCAGCATAGGTTTGCTTGATGAGGCAAGTAACATGAAGCTTTGCCTACAGCATTGGATTGGACACCACAGGTAGAACCTCAGATAGTAGTCGATAAACAAAACACACTTCTTTTATTTTATTTCATTTTTTGAGTCAGAGTCTCACTCTGCCATCCAGGCTGGAGTGCAGTGGCACAATCCCTGCTCACTGCAGCCTCAACTTCCTGGGCTCAAGCAATCTTCCCTCCTTAGCCTCCCACGTAGCTGGGACTACAGGGACATGCCACCATGCCCAGGTAATTTTTTTATTTTTTTATAGAGATGAGGTCTCACTAGGTTGCCCAGGCTGGCCCCAAACTCCTGGATTCAAGCAATCTTCCCGCCTCTCAGACCCCCAAAGTGCTGGGATTACAGGCTGAGGCACCGCACCCAACCGTCGCCACTGCTGACTTATTATATGACAGCAAAGATTCATCCCTCTGTATCATTATTATTGTTTTCTCTATTGTTTATCGCCTCCCGGACCAATCAGATCAGGAGGTGGAAGAATCGCTTTAGCCCAGGAGTTCGAGGTCAGTCTGGGTAACATAGTGAGACCTCGTCTCTACAAAAAATTAGCCAGGCATGGTGGCACACGCCTGTAGTCCCAGCTACTTGGGAGACCGAGGTGGAAAGATCACCTGAGCCCAGCAGGTGGAGGCTGTGGAAATGACCAGTGATATTTCCAAGAACAGTGTTGCTATGCTGTCCTTCCCGGGGGTTGGGAGTAGAATTATCTGCGACGGAACCTCATGTCTCCTCATCTGCGTGCCATTCAGGGTGCGTGGAGTCACAGTCTCCTGATAGTCTTTCTTCTCTTTCTTTATTTTTGCTACCTTTGATCTGGAATTTTAATCTCATTTGGTTAGATCATTTCTAGTGAGGTGTTCAAAGACTTTCAAGTCTCTGCCTTTTGAACACGAGCTTCTTTGTGGTGTGCTTTTTCCTAATTATTCCAAATATAGTATACTGACCATGAAAGCAGGGAAAAAAGTGTGTTCTTGAACTTGATTTCACATTCACGGCTTCCACTTAGCGCCTCTCTTGTTATTAGGTCTATTTCAGCTGGTTGACGAGTTGCCTGCCGGGATTATAGTCATTTCCATACAAGTTCCCAGACATTTAGGGAGCAAGTTGACTCATGTGACTTAAATGCATGACCCGCTATCTGTGCTTGTGTGCCACTGCTCACAGCTCCTATTACAGTTGTTGTAGAGCTGGCTGTTATGTACAGTATATTTAACAATTGATTAATAAAACAATTTTTTTGAGTCGGGGTTTCACTCTGTCACTCAGGCTGTAATATAGTGGTATGATCACGGCTCACTGCAGCCTCTACCTCCTGGGCTCAGACGATCCTCACACCTCAGCCTCCCAAGTAGCTGGGACTGTAAGCATACGCTACCATGCCTGGCTGATTCTTCTTTATTTTATTGTAGAGACAAGGTCTTGCTATGTGGCCCAGGCTGGTCTCGAACTCCTGAGCTCAACTGATCCTCCCACCTCGGCTTCCCAAAGTGCTGGGATCACAGGCGTGAACCACCATGATCAGCCTCATTAATCACATATTTACTGAACACCTGCTATGTGTCGTGGACCACTTTAGACATCAGAAATGCAGCCCTGAGTGAGACAAAGTGCTGTTCTCGAGGTTCTCGAGGCATTTTCATGGTGGAGGGGGAGATAAGGTGTGAAGACACAGGTGCATATCATCCTGTGCTATGAGGAGACTCACTGCAGGGCAGGGAAGGACTGGGGGGGGCTCTAGCCTGGTGGCGTTCGTTTGTTAGCACCACCATTAACAAAATGCTGGAGACCAGGTGGCTTCAGCAATAGAAATGTATGTTCACAGCTCTGGAGTCCAGAGGTCTAACATCAAGTTGTCAGCAGACTTTGTTTTTTCAGCAGGCTCCGTCCTTGGCAGAAGGCTGCCTTCTTGTTGTATGTTCACGTGGCTGTCTCTGTGTGGGCCCGTATGGTGTCTCTATGTCCGCGTTCTAATGTCCTCTTGTTTTTAAAAATTTTTTTTTCTTTTTTCTAGTTTTTGTAGGGGTGGGGGGAGGGGGAACTCACTATGTTGCACAGGCTGGTGTTAAACTCCTGATCTCAAGCAGTCCTTCTGCCTCAGCCTCTCACAGTGTTGGGATTGCAGGCGTGAGCCATTGTAATGTAGGCTCATGAGGCGCCTTGGAGGCTGGGGGAGCACTGAGTTTCTTCTGAATGTCACAGGAAGTCACTGGAGTGTTTGGGGCAGACACGGGCGTAATCTCACAAGCATTTTTAAGGATCATTTTTAAATTTACAACAGATTTTCTGTAGACTCAAAAATGTGGTGGGCAAGGTCATATAGATCACGGAACTCATCAAAATGCCTTACAAGGTCGGGCTCGGTGGCTCAGCCTGTAATCCAAGCAGTTTGGGAGGCTGAGGTGAGTGGATTACCTCAGTCCGTGGGTTCAAGACCAGCCCGGGCAACTTGGAGAGACCTCATCTCTACAATAAATAAATTTTTAGAAATCGCCGGGTGTGGTCGTGCACACCTGTAGTTCCAGCTACTTGGAAGGCTTAGGCGGAAGAATTGTCGGGGCCAAGCAGGTCAATGCTGGGGTGGCTGTGAGTGTGCCACTGCACTCCAGGCTGGGTGATGGAGTGAGACCCCAACTCAAAAACAAATAAAAAATGATTCACAAGAGTTAAGATGCAGATCCAGAGACTCTGTCCGATGGTTTCTAGAAATTCCTTCCCTGTGGGTTAAGATGCCAGCTGATAATTATTTGGCATCAATAATTATCACTTCTGAGCCAGGCTCGGTGGTTCAGCCTGTAATCCCAGCGCTTTGGGAGGCTGAGGTGAGTGGAT
>NW_007245929.1:243087-250203 GCF_000164805.1 Carlito syrichta
GCCGGAAGTGGCCACTGCACTCCAGTCTGGGCAATGGAGTGAGACTCCAACTCAAAAAAATATATATATATATCACTTCTGGGTCATTGCAGAAGTTCCTCCTGCTACATTCAATGATGCTGAGTTTATGATGAGAGAAATATTTGATTCAGTTTACTATGTGAAAGAACACCCTTTTCTGGAATCATGTCTTGGTTATGATAGTCTGGTCTAGTCATTTATTTATAAGGTGTGGTGTGGAATGGACCTCACCTGGCACAGCTTGGGTCAGGCACACTCCAGGGTGTCTTCTCCACCCTTGACAAATGCTGGGAAGTCGTGAGAGGGTGGACAGCAATTCCTTCAGAAGCTTCGAGCAATTTGTAGCCAAAAGGTAAGGAATCTCCACCAAGCCGTGCACACACGTCATACCTGGACTCTGTTCAGAATGAACCAGAGACTTGGCAGAAAGCCTGCTTGACCGATGTGATAGCACAGATCATCAGTAGGTTCCTCAAGTTGTTTAAAATGGTTGTGCTCATTTTTACAGAGTATTTCTGTTGTATTCAGATATAAGCCCTGTATTCAACATAAACAAGTCATTGAATAAACTGGCAGTCATGTTCACGGGGACTGGTAAAGACGTCCAAACCATCAGTTTTCCCTTGTGTAAAAGTCAGTAAACTTTTGTTACCGAGGGTTGCCTTCCAGGGCTTATAAAAAGTTTTGTCACATAGAAGAGTATAACGATGTTGGGGACACACACACACACAGAAATTTCAACTGTAATATCCTGATTAGAGTTAGTAAAATTTTAGGTGAGATCAGTTACACTTCAGAAATAAAAACAGCTCACTTTTTCAGTCTTTCTTATTTTTTAAATTTTTATTTGTTTGTTTATTTATTTGAGACAGTTTGTTTGTTTATTTGAGACAGTGTTTCACTCTGTCACCCAGGCTGGAGAGCAGTGGCACCTTCATGGCTCACCACAGCCTCAACCTTCTGGGCTCAGGCGATCCTCCCACCTCAGCCTCCTGAGTAGCCATGGCTCACACCTGTCAAACCAGCACTTTGGGAGCCCAAGGCAGGAGGATTGTTTGAGGCCAGGAGTTCGAGACCAGCCAGGGCAACATGGCTAGCCATCAGCTCTGGTAAAAAATAAATAAATAGAGACGTCCTGCGCCGAGAGTCGCCGCGGCTTCCTGCTTCAACAGTGCTTGGACGGAACCCGGCGCTCGTCTGTCGCCCCGGCTGACCGCTCCGAGCCAGCCCTCCACCTCCGCCACCGCCTCGCCGCGTCCCTGCCCGTCCTCAGCCGCCGCCATGACGACCGCGTCCACCTCGCAGGTGCGCCAGAACTACCACCAGGACTCGGAGGCCGCCATCAACCGCCAGATCAACCTGGAGCTCTACGCCTCCTACTTCTACCTGTCCGTGTCATACTACTTTGACCGCGATGATGTGGCTTTGAAGAACTTTGCCAAATACTTCTTCACCAATCTCATGAGGAGAGGGAGCATGCTGGGAAACTGATGAAGCTGCAAAACCAACGCGGTGGCCGCATCTTCCTTCAGGACATCAAGAAACCAGACTGTGATGGCTGGGAGAACGGGCTGAATGCCATGGAGTGTGCATCACGCTTGGGAAAAAACGTGAACCAGTCACGACTGGAACTGCACAAACTGGCTACTGACAAAAACGACCCCCACTCGTGTGACTTCATTGAGACACATTACCTGAATGAGCAGGTGAAATCCATCAAAGAATTGGGTGACTACGTACCCAACTTGCACAAGACGGGAGCCCCCGAATCTGGCATGGCAGAATATCTCTTTGACAAGCACACCCTGGGAGAGCGTGATGACAGCTAAACCTTGGGCTGATTTCCCCATAGCTACTGGGTGACTTTCCTGGTCACCAAGGCAGTCCATGCATGTTGGGGTTTCCTTTGCCTTTTCTATAGGTTGCACCAAAATGTCCACTTCAGTTCTTTGATTTGTACCATTCCTTCAAATAAAGAAATTTGGTACCCAAAAAAAAATAAAATTAAATAAATAAATAAATAAATAAAACAAAAACCCAAATATCTGTATCTTTAAAGAGTGTCAAGAACATTCCTCTCAAAATTGTCTCCAGATGCCTGAAGAAACCAACTACCCTGGGACCACAACACAGTTTTTATAGACTCTTGGACAAAGGGTGGATGGCTAAACATAGCCTGTACATCTCAGCAGAGTCTCGGTGTCGAGACTGTTCTTGATGGCTGAGGTCCCTGGACAGGGTGGTGTTAATGAATGCCGTTCCATGAACAATGGAGTTCGAGCCTCCCTGGAGTCTTACCATGGAGCCTTACCGTTAACCTTAGTTGGGAAGGGCAGTGAGTAGTCAGATTAGCCGGGGTCCTGCTGTGTTTTTGCTCTAAGCCAGGGCGTGTTCACAGCTGAGCCTTAAGGCCCTGAAGACACTCACCAGGGGCCACATGAGCTGAGTCCCACATGGGGAGCGGCCCCCAGCACTTAGACATTCTCACTTTGCCTGGAAACCCAAGATGCCCAAACCCAAGAGAGGGGACGTCAGCACAGGTCATGGGCGGCTTTTACAGGAAAACAGACTTCCACAGGGTGTGGACGCCTCCCATGTTCCAGAGAGCACCTTTGTGAATGCCAATCCCACCTCAAGAGGCAAGTAGGGAGAAGGAGCCTCTCCAGTCCTACGGAGGGCTCAGTGTCCCGCTGGCTCCAGGGAGTCCGTGCTTGGAACAGACTTTCAAGGACGCGCACTGGGACGGGGACTTCGCTCACAAGTGTCTTCCTTCCCTAGAAATCTCAAGCACTAAACACCTCAAGCTCAGGAGAAGTCAATTTCCCAGAGAGGCAGGAAGAGCAATCACAGAGCGATGGCAATAGAAAGAGAACCCAGGTGTACCTGGGGGCAGGTAGTGAAAGGGGTCTGAGAAGTGACATTTCACGTGTCAATTCCAGCTCAGTCTGCAAAGGTCCTTGGACCCATGGATGGGCTGAGTCTTGTGCAAACCCTGTTTGCCTGGTTTGACTTCTACTCCCCATATTACGATGGGTTTGACGGGTGGACCCTGGCCAGGTGCTGAGCACCGTGAAGGGACGAGGAATAGGAGATCTGGCCTTGGGTTTGGGGGAGGAAAGCATGATCACCCCAGCCAGGTGGCAACATGGTGTGGGCTTTAAGGAGAGGTTTTAATACAGCTGGATAGAGCTTAGTGACCTGTAACCCAGGATAGAAGAGTCACTTTCTCCTGGACTTGGCTACTCAAGGCAGCCTATGAGAAGGGCTTGGAGCTGGGCCAATGACGCAGGCTTCTGAGCTACAATATCAAGTGTAGGGTCTGGGGCAACCCCCTAGGGTCCCCTCTCACTGTGGGAGCTTTTCTGTCTTCTCAATAAATCCTACTTTCTCACCTTCTGGCTGTCCATGTCCCTAATTCTTCCTGGGCGTGAGACAAGAACCCAGCCCTGGCAGATTTTCTTTGAAAAACTTTTCCATGGCAGGTGTTTCTGCCATGAAGCTTCCTTTTTCTCTTATTTCTCTAATAAAGTTTGCTTGAAAACTTAAAAAAAAAAAGAGTGTAGGGTCTGATTCAAGCAGTCAACAAACAAACAAAGATGCTCAGCCTCATTAATCAGCAGAGAGATGTAAATCAAAACCATAACGAGATACCACCTCACATGGTCAGGATGGCCACCATTAAAATCAAAGGCAACAGGTGCTGGTGCGGCTGCAGAGAAAAGGGGACACTTCCACCTTGTTGGTGGGAATGTGAGCTAGTTCAGCCTTCGTGGAAAGCAGTGGTGTTTTCTCAAAGAACTAAACACTGAGCTTCCATACGTTCCAGCAACCTCACTTCTGGGAACAGACTCAGAGGAACATACATCACTCTACCAAAAACACACCGGCACACGCATGCTCACTGCGGCACTGTTCACAAAAGCAAAAACATGGAACCAATCCCTACTGCCCATCGAAAGTGGACCGGATAGAGAAAATGTGTTACATATACATGATGGAATACTACGCAGGCATGAAGAAGAACACTAAGTGAACTGTCGCAGAAACAAGGAACTGAACACTGCATGGTGTTCCTCCTCAGCGGGCCCTGGTCACTGGTCACATGAGCACAAGGAAGGGATCAGAGGCTGGACACTGCTAGGGTAGGAGGGCAGAGAGGGGGATAGGGCACAACAGCAACACACTGGGGACCAGGTCCGCTATGGGGGGGTGGGCGCTGGAAGTCCACACTTCACTGGCATCCAACTTACTTATGCAGTAATTCCTCACATGGACTCCACAACTCTAAAATTTTTTTAAAAATTGTTAAAGAGGAACGCCCTGTGACCCCCTTGACAACCTCCAGGCACATAGGGGAAGGGACTGCCGTGGGAAGAGGAGGAATAATGACATGTTATTTGTCATCTAGGTAAATAAAAATAAACTGACTGCGTGGCTATCATCACAGCCTCTGAGAGCAACCGGGGGATTTCTGCTGTATGGTGTATGAGGCGGGTATCTGGGCTTAAAGCCTGCCCGGGGGCAGGCGGATTCCGAGGAGAGACGCATCATGTGTTTTGTCACAGGTTGGGTTCTCCAGAGACAGGCGTGTGGACGAGGGAGTTGTTAGGGTGGTCAGGGGAAATCAGCTGGGGGTGCAAGGAAGGAGGGGCTAGGCAAGGGGTGGGGGGAAGAGGAGCCAAGCCCAAGCCCGCTCAACCTTGAAAGCAGCAGGGTGTGGTCCCCCTCAGACTGTGCCCCAACCCCAGGCAGAGAGCTGGGCTTTCACCTTCCACACCTGTCACTGGCTGAGTGTCCCCAGGGAGGCCCTGAATTCCCAGCTCCAGTCTTCCAGAGAGAGATGCTGGTGCTGTCTGTGGGAAGCAGACAGAGAAGCCAGGGGAGAGACACCCAGAAATGGAAACAGGACTTTGAGAGGATGACACGGAGCCCAACAATGTTCTCCGTATGTACTAGGCCCCTTGAGACCAGGAGCTCACGCCTGTAATCCCACACTTTGGAAGGCTGAGGTGGGAGGATCATTCAAAGCCAAGAGTTCGAGACCAGCCTGGGCAATATGGCGAGACCCTATCTCTACAAAAAAATCTAAAAATTGGCTAGGCTCGGTGGTGCATGTCTATGGTCAGGAGGCTGAGGAGGGAGGATCACCTGGGCCTGGGAGGTGAGACTGTGGTGAGCCAGGATGGTGCTACTGCACTCCAGCCTGGGCGACATAGTGAGACTCCATCTCAAAACAAACAATCAATATCTGTGGACAGAACAAGGAACCAATGTTTCAGGCGTGTGTCCAAAGTCCCGAGGACATTCATGCTCAGTGCAGAGACTGGTAAACTGCTGAGCTGCTTCTCACACAGGTGGCTTTGCACAGCTTGTCCCAGCAGTGATCCGTGTTCCCAGTCACATTTCTATACAATGGCTGGGACTCCCCATGGCAGTGCTGAAAGATCAGTTTCTGCTGGATTGCATGAATCTCCAGGCTTGTCCTCTCCTGCTACTGCCCTTGGAGAAGTCCCGGGTGCAGGCTTGCTCCACCCAGACGCCGCTGACAAGCCTCTTCCTTGCTCAACTCACATCTTGCTGAATGCCTTCCTTCCTTCCTTCCTTCCTTCCTTCCTTCCTTCCTTCCTTCCTTCCTTCCTTCCTTCCTCTCTTTCTTTCCTTCCTTTCTTCCCTTCTTTCTTTTGTCCCTCCCTCCCTCCCTCCTTCCTTCTTTCTTTCTTTGCTTCCTTCTTTCTTTCCTCCTCTCTTTATCTTGCTCCATCACCCAGGCTGAAGTGCAACGGCACCATCAGGGCTTGCCACAGCCTCAACCTCCTGGGCACCAGTGATACTCCTGCCTCAGCCTCCTGAGTAGCTGGGATGACCGGTGCATGCTACCACATCCAGCTTGTTTTTTTCTAGAGACAAGATCTCACTCTGTTGCCCAGACTGGTCTCAAACTCCTGGCTTAAGCAGTCCTCCTGCCTCGGCCTCCCAAAGTGCTGGGATGACAGGTATGAGCCACCATGCTTGGCCCCCTTTTCTCTTTGAGCAACGACTGGACAGACTGGGCAGTTCTCATCAAGAAGACCACCTCATCAAAGGTTACACTCTTTGATTATGGAAGTTCATTAGGACTGGAGGAGCCATGGAAGACTTTTCGCTGAGATGGGACTTCATTTTGGCCTTGAGAACTGGCAGAATTCAGATGGGAAGAAAAGAGAAGGGTCCTGACAGAGGAGACACACCGGGCAGAGGCCTACGGTGTGACCTGGTGGGGACTTTTGCGCAAAGGTTGAACAGCTGGAGGAGGCGCTACTGCGCAGAAGACTGACTGCAGCCACCCTACACGTAGAAACTGAGTCACAGTCTCCAGCCATCCAGCCATCTTCCGCTCCCACCTACTGTGGCCTCTTTCTGGTTCTCTGCTCTATTCCCCACCCAGATGCGTTTTCCATCAAGCTGTGTTAGGCTCCTGACCCATCCTACTAATTAATACGTGCGAATTCCGCGTTGGCAAGCTTTCAATACAGAGAGACACGTGCTCTCTGCCAGAAAAACAGAACAAAACAGAGGGCAGGGATGTGCCCAGTCAGAGCCTCCAGTAGAGGCCAGTGCAGAGACTTTCCAGAGAAGTGGAAGCCTGATACATTTCATCAGGAGTCAAACAGATAATAATAAGATGCTGGAGGAGGTGACCAGAGGGGGCGGTGCGGGACTGGACAGGTGGAGAATGGAGAGTCTGTGGCCTCTGCTGCCTTCTGGATTCTGGCTCCGTGGGTCGGGGCTGTCCCCATTGTGTTTTGTAATGCACCACCAATAAAGAGCTTTGGGTATAAATAACAAAGTGGCTTCTGCCCCCAGGCCCCAATTCAGCAGGAAGTGCTGCAGCCTTGCCGCCTCTGGGCAGGGGCAGATTCTGGCGTGGAGGGCAGTCCTATGCAGGGGAACCGTCTGCTGCTGCCAGAGTCCAGGTGGGGCTCAAAACCCTGGCACATGCCTGTCGTCCCAGCACTTTGGGAGGCCGAGGTAGGAGGATGGCTTGAACCCAAGAGTTTGAGACCTGCCTAGGCAACATAGGGAGACTTCGTCTCTACAAAAAACATAAAATAAATT
>NW_007245929.1:250223-263504 GCF_000164805.1 Carlito syrichta
GAGGGAGGCTTGCTGCAGGACACACAGCGAGGACAGGCGCACACAGCCTTCCTCAGGCCCTGGATAGCCAGGCCTTGGGAGCCCGGGCCCTAGAGTCGGTAGGCGTGGGTTCTGACCCAGCTTGGCAGCTTGTGGGCTCTGTGGTCGGACTGGGAACGCTGAGCTAAGAATGGACTGTCTATCTTCACTGCAGCCAGATCAAGTTTTCAAAATGAAAGGACATAACACGGATTTAATATACCCAATGAGCAGCCAGTTTAACATTGCCTAAATTTCATGTTTTCTTAGCAGTTCACTTAACTTACCCTCTAATCACTAGCCAAGGACAGAACCGGTTTCCCAGAGGTAGCTATTGATAATTGTTTTGCAACCCTCCCTCTCCAGCTTGTTTTGTACCAATTAGCTTTTCTATTTCAAGTATTTGCTTCCACCCATAAGACCCAAATTAACCTAATCAACCCTTCATGATTTTCATGACACAGACAGGCCCCACCAAGGTAGTAATCATGTGACTAGCCTACCCATCTGCCTGCTGTCCATCACCGGACGTCAATACCTGTGGTTACCTGCCCCCTCGTGATGACATGGAGGATAACACCACCCAACCACCTTAGCAGTCTGCCCCATCAAAGGGAAGGGTTAAAAGGATTCAACCAGGAACAGACAGTCACCACTGCCTTACTAGACTCTGGTGTGGCTATGTGTTCTTTGAGCTATGGCCGTCCCCATGTTTCCTGGCTTTGGCCTCCTTCCCTGCTTTGGGGAGGTGAATCTTCTCTCTCTCTCTCTCTCTCCCTTTCTCTCTCTCTCTCTCTTTCTCATTTACTTTCTAAATAAATTATATTTTCCATTCTAACTTCTGTGCAATTCTTTGCATCCTTCACATGGCACCAGATTACATACTGACACCTACATCCCTGGTGAGTCTAACCTAACATTCTGGAGACCCTACTGGGAGTGTGACCTAACACAAAAGCACACCTTTTTTTTTTTTTCTTCTGAGCTGGGGTCTCACTCTGTCACCCAGGCTGGAATACAGCAATACAATCACAGCTCACCACATCCTCAACGTCCTGGGCTTAGGGGATTCTTCTGTCTCAGCCTCCCAAGTAGCTGGGACTATAGGCACACCACCACCATGCCTGGTTAATTTTTTGATTTTTTGTAGAGACGAGGCCTCACCATGTTGTCCAGACTGGTCTTGAACTCCTGGACTCAAGGCATCCTCTTGCTTTGGCCTCCCAAAGCAAAAACACGGTTTTTGAGCGTATCTTTCTACTGTTTAGAAATGACCATGGCCCTCAACTACCTTTTGGAAGCAGTCCCCAGTGGCAAGTGCTGTGCTTTGGGAACTCTGAGTCAGTTAACCCTCCTAACCCTCACTTCCTTCTTCATGAAGCAAGGATGAGAGCAGTCACTGTAGTGTTGGCTGCTGTAAAAATTCAAGAAGAGACTCCCCCATAGAGTACCGGGACATCATAAGTGCTCCACGAACAATAACTTTCAGTCAGGAAAGGTGGCTCATGCTTATAATCCCAGTGTTTTGGAAGGTGGAGGCAGGAGAATTGTTTGAGGCCAGGAGTTTGAGACCAGCCTGAGCAACATAGTGAGATTCTATCTCTACAAAAAAATAATAAAAAATTAGCCGGTGTGGTGACATGTCCCAGATACTTGGGAGCTGAGGTAAGAGGGTCACTGGAGCCAAGAGATTGAGGCTGTAGTAAACCATAACTGCATCATGACACTCCAGGGTGTCAGAGTGGGACCATATCTCTAAAAAGAACAAATTTTAAAAAACAATAATTTTCATGATGGTCAGTAGCCTGCTTGGATGCAACACCCAACTCTTCCCTTACCTGCCGTAAGACATTTCTGAATTTCCCTGTGCCTCGAATGCTCACCTGTAGCACAGGCTTACTCAGAGGATGAGGTCTAAAGCATCTTGACCAGTACCTGGGGCTCAATAAATATTAGTTTTCTGCTGACATCATCACTACTGCTTGCACCATCGTCATCATCATTTAGAACTGGGAGAAATAAAGCAGTCTGTTGGGAATATGCTTGGGGTTTTTTTGCTTGTTTGTTTGCTTTTGTTTTGCACAGACAGGATCTCTCTTTCTGACACCCTGCCTGGAGTGTAGTGGCATGATCATGGCTCAATGCAGCCTTGAACTCCTGGGCTCAAGCATCCCCATACCTCAGCCTCCTGAGTAGTTGGTATTGCAGCCACATGCCACCATGCCTGACTCATATTTTTAAATCATTTTTCTAGAGACAGGGTCTTGGGGTGTTGCCCAGGCTGCTCTGGAACTCCTGGCCTCCAGCGATCCCCCCACCTCGGCCTCCCAAAGAGCTAGGATTACAGGCGCCTTGCCCGGTTCCAGTCTTGAAAGCAACTCCACCCAGGAGAGCATTGAGGTCTGACTGGGACTCTCCTAAATTATCCAAGTCACATCTTTTCTCTTTGGTCAAACAGTAATTGCTCTTGCTGATACCTGAAGAGATACCAAGGTAACAGTGGACACTGCTGAGGAAGAACCGTGTTCTAAATAAAAATTTGTTTTCTCATAAACACTGTACTTTACAGCCGGTCTTCAGACTGTCTTACTTTTCTGTCCCCATCACTACATGCAGAAAAATCTTACTATATTTACCCTTCCTTTCATGATAATTCCAGCAGGGGGGAAAAAATGCATGTCACACTTTCTAAGAAAAGTACTGAGGGGGGGTGAGAGGAAGCCCCACCCCTGGCTCATTCCCATCCTGAGGGGTCCGGAGGAGTTGAAAATAGCTGGATTTAGAAGCAGTGCTGGCATCTAGGATGTGGGAATCTGCTTTTCAAATGGGTGCTTTAAATGATAGAAATTAATGTCATATGATTTAAATTTCAAAAGTTAACTTAGTTTTGTTTTTAAAAAATCTATTGTGCTAACAGCTTTTGTTTTACTAAACTGTCACTCATTTTGAATGAAATTTACAAAGTTTACGCTGTGCTAATTGCAATTCAGATTCACCCAAAGTGCAAACACGGAGGTTATAGGAGAGTCCTGAGAATGTTCCCTCAGCAGATCTTTCTTGGAGTGTTTTCCATGAGCCAGGCCTCCATGCCCTGCAGGTGCTGAGAAACCAGACAGGCAGGGCGGAGTCATGGTCTGCGAGGTGCTCACAGGTGTTGGTGGGGCCTTGCTGGGGTGTGTGCCAGGAGCCACGGAGGCACCGACCTCCACAGAGGGGAATGCTTCAGAGGTGGCCATCTTGGCAGGAAGCCCAAGAATCCGTCAGGGTCAGGGTGTGGGCATGAAGGTGAGCGAGACCAAGGGAATGGCACGTGCAAAGGCCAGGAGGTCTTGAGAAATGGAAAATGCAGCTGAAGGGAGGGAAGGCAGAGCCTGGGGAGTGGGAGGACACCTTGAGAGTTGGTAGCAGGGAAGCCAGACAGCAAAGGCCACGAGTGTTGGGTCAAGGAGTGTGCCCTTGTCTTGAGGGGCTGGAACTGTTAGTAAAAGGCAGGAACCAGGACTTGATGTGACCAGCCAGGATGGTCATGAAAGTGCAGAGAAAGGCAAAAAAAGACCAAGAAAACACAGCTCAGTGTCCCCCTAGTCAACTTAGGGAGCAAAATGCACTACCTGAAACTGCAGAGGCCACTATTACCACAAAAGATGACCATGCCATTGGTGGAACTCTACCACACAGACTATATATGTGTCAAGAAACTAAAGCAGGCCGGGTGCAAGGGCTCACTCCTGTAGTTGGGAGACCAAGGCGGGAGTATTGTTTGAGCCCAGGAGCTCAAGACCAGTCTGGGCAACATAGCAAGATTTTGTCTCTACAAAAAAAATCAAAAATTAGCCAGCATGGTGGTAACCACCTGTAGTACCAGCTACTCAGGAGGCTCAAGAGGCTGAGGCAGAGGGATCACCTGAGCCCAGGAGGTCAAGTTTACAGTGAGACATGATTGTGCCATTGCACTCCAGCCTGGGTAACAGAGTGAGAATGCAACTCAAAAAAAAAAAAAAAAAGCTTCATTCTTTACATTATAAAAAATAGCAATTATTATAAAAAATATTATAAAAAATATTATTATTATAATGTATTATAAAAAATACATTATAAAAAATAGCAATTAAAATATTTATAGATATTCCGGGCTGGGCATGGTGGCTCACGCCTGTAATCCCAGCACTTTGGGAGGTCAAGGTAAGAATATTGCTTGAGCCCAGAAGTTCAAGATCAGCCTGGGCAAGATAGTGAGACTCTGTCTTTATTTATATAAAGATAAATAAACAAATAAATTAATAGGCTGGGCTTGGTGGCTCAGCATGTAATCCCAGCACTATGGGAGGCTGAGGTGAGAGGATTGCCTGAGCCCATGGGTACAAAACCAGCCTGGGCAACTTGGCAAGACCTCATCCCTACAATAAAATGTAAACAATTTAGCAGGATGTGGTAGTGCATGCCTGTCGTTCCAGCTGGTTGGAAGACTGAGGCAGAAGGACCGCCAGAGCCCAGCAGGTCAACGCTGGGGTGGCCGTGAGTATGCCACAGCACTCCAGCCTGGGTGATGGAGTGAGACTCCAATTCAAAAAAAATAAAAATTATAAATAAATAAAACTAAAGCCACTTATCATAATAAATGTTTGTAAATGAAATTTTTAAAAAAGATTTAAAAAATTTTTTGTAAACACAGGGTCTCACTAGGTTGCCTAGGCTGGTCTCGAACTCCTGAACTCAAGTGATCCTCCCCCCTTGACCTCTCAAAATGCTGAGGTCATGAGTCACCATGCCAGGTTAAATAAATAAAATGACCATCCTGCCTCTAGTACCTGAAATATGAATGGAATATGAGGTAAGACTATAGTGCTACCCTTTCTCTGAATCCATTGTGTGGCTACGGATCTTGACATCAAAAGCAGCCATCTTTTAAGTCATGTACTTGCAGTAGGCAGACCTGATGAGGGGTGATGTCTAAACATTTTCAACCCAATTCTCTCAGGTTAGAATGTTAAGTCACTTGTTATTTTATGCAATTCAGACAGATATTTGCATATATAAGCAAGCACACTCTCTGAATGAGCCATTACATAACCTCACTTACCCCTGCAGATAAAGATGACCATGAATGCAGAACTGGATGTCTCGGGGTTCTCAGTGCACGTGTGTGCAGACCAATAAGAATGGACACACTTGTTCGTGACAATGACTGCTTTCTGCTTCACATACCTCTCACAAGTTATTTCTGTTCTTAATTCCAAATCAAGAAGAATGCACCATGGTTCCTAACTCATGCTATCAGGTTAGCACCAGGAGAGCTGACACTCATAATAACTCAGCAGAGTTGAACCCTTGGGACTCTGATGCTGTGACATCCAGAAACAGGACATTCTATAGTTTCCCTTTTCTTTCACCCACATCCTGCTCAAGGCATCTCAGCATTCACTCATTCATTCATTCATTCAACCGATTTTTTAAGGCTCCTCTGGCATCTGTGTTTTGAATATTTATGGTGGGATTCCACGTCAAACAAAGTCCACTCCTGTCCTCCAAATCCGACAAGTGGCAAGGAGTAGGAATTCTGAATAGTGCTTCAGGAAAGGACAATATTTGTCAAACCAGACATGGTGGCTCACACGTATAATTCCAGCACTTTGGGAGGCTGAGGCAGGAGGATCACTTGAGCCAAGGAGTTTGAGACCAGCCTGGGTAGCACAAGGAGACCTTGTCTCTACAAGAGGTAAAACAATTAGTTGGACACAGTGGTGCATGCCTGGAGTGCCAGCTACACGGGAGGCTGAGGCAGAAGGATCACCTGAGCCCAGGAGGTCAAAGCTGTGATGAGCCGTTATTATGCCACTGTATTCCAGCCTGGGACACAGAGTGAGGCGCTAACTCACACACACACAAAAAAGAGGCCAGGCTCGGTGGCTTAGCCTGTAATCCCAGCACTTTGGGAGGCCGAGAAGAGTGGATTGCCTGAGTCCAGGGGCTTGAGATCAGCCTGGGCAACTTGGTGAGACCTCATCTCTACAATAAATCAAAAATTATCAGGGCATGTTAGTATGTACTTGTAGTTCCAGCTACTTGGAAGGCTGAGGCAGAAGGATCACCGGAGCCCAGCAGATCGACACTGGGTTGGCCGTGAGTGTGCCACTGCACTCCAGCCTGGGAGATGGAGTGAGACTCCAACTCAAAAAAAAAAAAAAAAAAAAAGAGGTTCTAGCTCCCAGAAGGGGAATGCTTTGTACCAGGTGACACACACAGAACTCCACTAAAAAAAAGCAATGGCTGTAGCCCTATCCTCTCAGACTCCACAAAAGCATAAACACGAGTTACCAAACTAGCACGGATCCCTGACCCTTGTCATCATGAGGAAGGGGACTGCCACCATATGGCGGGCCAGGGGGGACCATGTCTGCACTCAACTGACCCACTGGAGTGTCCCTCACCACTCCCAGGCTTTACTCAAAGCCATCACTGACACCAACCACTGGATCAGGGTTGTCCAACCCATGGCCTACTCTCAGCCCAGGACAGTGAGTTATGCAGCCCCAAAAGATCTTTTTCACATCATGTGTTTCTTAGCATTACTTTCTTCATGACTCCATGCATCGTTCCATTTTTGAAGTTCACGGTAACACTCCATTAATGACGTCACTTTTTGGCAGCGCATACATTTGTGAGCAGCTGTTTTCAATGATGAAGCACATGAAGAGCAAAATTCAAACAAACGTTTCTGATGAGCACCTTGAGAACTCACTAAGAATTGTGACCACTTTGCGATCAGACATTGAGAGATTAGTTTGACGCATAGTAACTAGCACAGGTTAGACATAGATAAATTTTCCATAGGCAGGTATTAGGGAGTGTTCAGACTTTTTTTTTTTTAGTTAGACTCTCACTCTATTACCCAGGCTGGAGTGCAGTGGCACACTAACAGCCACCCTAGCATATACCTGTTGGACTCTAGAGATCCTTCCACCTCAGCCTTCCAAGTAGCTGGAACTACAGGCACACAATACCACGCCTGGCTAATTTTTGATTTATTGTGGAGATGAGGTCTCGCCAAGTTGCCCAGGTTGGTCTTGAACCAGCGGGCTCAGGCAATCCACTCGTCTTGTCTTCCCTAAGTGCTGGGATTACCGGCTGAGCAACCGAGCCTGGCCCAGACATTTAAAATTACATTTTACTGCAGGGCAAGCTGGTAGCCTACCCCAACCCCTCAGCAAATCAAAAGAAAACCCTGTCAGATGTAAGATAGGGCAGCCCAATCTTTCAATTTATGGTTTAACATATTAATCACTAAGAATCTTTCAGGCCAAATATTACCCCTTAACTAACAAAAGGCATAGAAATGATAGCTCATGAATTTGTGAATTGGAAATGCGGGCAGGTCTCCTGCAAACAGCAATGTGGTAAGGAAAAGATTACCCTCCCCTTCTCTCCTCCCATCAAAAGCCGAGAGATGTCTCCAGAGTGGCATTACCTGGACTCCACCCTCTTTAGCATATCAACCATTGTGAAAGTATATCAGGTCTATTGTAAAGAGCAAAAGTGCAGTTTCTTTCGCCCATTCCAGCTCTGCCATGTCTCCTTCCCTTTTCTCCTTTCTTTCTCTAATAAACTTTGTCTGAAAACTTTGCTGGCCATTCTAAAATTCATTTTAGAAACAAGCCCAAGAATCCATGGGTTTTGCACCACAGCCCACCCAGCATCAGTTTTACAAAAACAAGGTCAACTTTCCCACAAGTTTTCTATTGCTCTCATTTTTCTTAACCTTGTAACAAAAAGTATTTAAAAATAAGTCTTATTATGTAGATACACTAGCTATTGTATATGTTTTGTGTGTGGCCTGAGACAATTTGTTCTTACTCCATGTGGCCCAGGGACACCACAAGTTTGAACACCCCGCACCAGATGATAAAGTCGTGATAGAAAGGAGTGCAAATCCCTCAAGGATGAAGGTGTGAGTCACATGCACAGGCAAGCCATCTGGACTGGGAGAAGAACAAGCTGAGGATGAGGTCACCCTAGAATGGACCATGAAGAAGAGTGATGATGTGTGTTGGCTGCTGCCTAGGAACCAGCTGCAGCACGAGGGCTATGGCTCAACTCACCTAATCTGCAGACAACTGGAGTCTAGACTGAGCTGTGACAGGACCCTGTGGACTTAACATGAGCAGCACATAGACCTAAGTGGTGCAGTGAGTGGACTGCCATCGGCATGCTTGGTGCTCTCCCTGGTCCTCTTTACCCAGTTCCCTGTCCCAGCCCCAGTTCTGGGGGTTTACTCCTCAAGTTTCATACTGTTGTAGCCGCACTGCGAGTAAGGAGTCACCAACACAATGAGAGTCAAAAACTGAATCCTTTCTTGCCAGCAGTTGAGAGCCGGCTCATGCCAGAAAGAAACTCTCAACCCTAAGTGAAGCAAGCAAGGGGTTTATAAAGGCAAAAACTGCAAGGATACATAGCAACTTAGCAACCATAAACTAGCAACTTAGCAGCCAAAATGGGAACTTTTGACCATTAGGGAGTTTCAGTTAGCCTTATGTCCGGGGCACAGCTGGTAACTGGAAAGTCCCTGGAGTTCTGCCAACAAGATGTGGCATACTGTTTATTGGAATGGTTAGAGCAGTTACATGGAGACACGATGGAAGAACTATTATACAATGGAGTCACCTTGGTTAGGTCACTCATAGCCATTTCATTCACTCCTTTTAGTTGTTAATGAGTCAAAGCATTGACTCATCTATTATGGGTAGGGGGTTGTAATGGGCCTTATATAAGTTTTACAGATGCGATTCATTGTTTAACAAACCAGACTATCCAATTTAATATTCAGGGCCTGATGAGTAGACCAAGAAGGAGGAGAAGCAAAAGACTGGCCAGACCTGTAATTAAGGTAGTTAGTCTTGGGTTCCAATCAAACAAGGTTTGAAACCAGGATTTGTTATTTTCTTCTTCTTTTTGTCTTCTGTCTAAATTTTCTTGAACTTTTTGAAGGGAATCTTTAATGACTCCTAATTTATTGGCATAAAAGCAGCATAATTCCCATAGCGCTACACAGAGACCTCCTTGAGACAGGAACAATAAATCTAGACCTCTGTGACTTTGGAGCACCACTTCTGCTAAGCATGCAACCTGGTCATGGAGTTGCTCCATGGCAAACTGGAGGGTGGTCCCCAATAGCTGCAATTACCATGGGCTCTTGGAAGCCTAAGGAAAAAGAGCCCTGGCCTCTTCAGTCAGGGTCATTTTCAGCCTCCCAGCAGTGGGCAAAACCAGGACTGGCTTAGGGTTGTCCGCTTTTGGGCGATGGGGACAATTATTTTCCCAGTGACCAAATTATTTGCAATATGCACATTGATCCTTAGCCAGAGGGGAACATTCAGTTCCCTTCTGTCCCTTTCTAGTTTCTCCCTTCATATAGCATGGCAGCCTTGAGTCAGGTCAGGAGACTTGGAGGGCAGTTACCAATATTTTTGCCTGCCATTTGGCTGTTCTATCTTCCTCCTGCTCCGCCTGTCTTTGTTTTTCAGCATCACGGTTATTAAAAACCTTTTGGGCTACTTCAAGCAGCTGAGAGATATTCATTCCTGTGAAGCCCTTAAGCTTTTGTAACTTTTTTCAGATGTTGGGGGCTGCCTGAGCCACAAAAGCTACATTGATAGCCCATGCATTTTGGGGTGCCAAGGGGTCAAATGGGGTATAGGTATGGAACGCCTTTTGGAGATACTCAAGAAATCCTCTCAGTGACTCCTTGGGACCCTGAAGAATCTCAGTAGTTTTTGAAAAATTGATAGGTTTCCAGGCCACTCCCCTCAAACCAGCTAATAGAGTCAAGTAATAGGTATCTGATGCCCTGGACCCTGCCAAGGTGTTGGGAGCCCACTCAGGATGAGAAAAGGGAAAAATTTCATTTAAAATTTCTTGACTTTCTTTCTCTGTGCCAGCAATTGAGGTTAGTCTCAGCTGTAATGTGCTCTTGCTCCTCAGAGGTAAATGAGGTTAAAAGAAGCTGCTGGCAAACATCCCAGGTGGGACCATGAGTGCACATGATTGATTCTACCAGGGAGGTTAAAACCCAAGGTTTCTCCAAAAACGGCAGATTTTTAGTTTTCCAATTGTACAAATCAGAGGTAGAAAAAGGAATGTACACCAGGAAAGGTCACTCAGTCTGATCTGACTCCTGTGGAGGGGGCTCTTCCGAAGGGGAAGGAGAGGAGCTGAATCCATTCAGAATTGGAGGTGAGAAGCCAGAGGTGGAGAGGATGGAGGTAGGTGGAAGAAGTGATGGTAGGTGAAAAAGGAGCATGTGGATTATAAGGAGGTGGAAGGTGAAGGCATGAGTCAGAATAAGAATGAGAGATGATGGAGTCCGGAGGATCCTCAGTAGGGTGAGGCAAGACAGAGTAGAGTTGAAACATAGGCTTAGAAGAGGCCAAAACAGGGGAAGACAGGGGCAGATGAACATGATGGGAGAGGACAAAGAGACTTGGAGACAAGTATACAGGAAGGGTCCTGAGTTTTCAGAGAACATACCTTTAACCATGGAGGGGGGTTTTAGACTCAATTCAACCATTGGTCAATATAGAGAAATTGGTCAGGGTGACCAGGAGTCCCCATGATGACCTTTCAGACTGAGTGATACAAACATCCAGAGACCCAGTAGAGAACCATCCAACATTAAATGAAGGCCAGTCAATTTCATAGAGGATCCAGAGCCTGCCTTTTGAGAGGTGGACAACATAGTCCTCACTAAATCCAGCAGAAAAATTCTTTATCATACAGTCCAGGGGACTGTAGGGTCAAGAAGCCTGTGACTCCATATTGTCAGACCAGTGAGAAAACCAAAACTGAAATAAAAAACTGAACCGATACTCTATTCAGCCAACATCTTGGCATAATGAATAGTGTCCAAGGGACAGCCTCGTCAGGCCATGACTCCCTTAAATAGAATTATGGCTACAAACAGAACAGATTCTTACCTCCTAGGAGAATGCAGATGGACTTAGGTATTTTTGAGGCGATGGGAGGCCAGCAGTCATTCCAATGCCATCTGGGGTGGGTGAGAGGTTATGGGTCCCTGGAATGTCTCAGGGGCGCCTCCCCTATAACTTCTTCGTCAAGTCAGGGAAAGCCGGAGTGAGGCCACTTCCCAAGCTTGACAATCTCGCTGGGGCTTCAAATGCTGTAGCCACACCGCGAATAAGGAGTCGTCAACATATTGAGAGTCAAATATTGAGTCCTTTATTGCCAGCAAAAGAGAGCAGGCTCATGCCAGAAAGAAACTCTCACCCCTGAATGAAGCAAGCAAAGGATTTAGAAAGGCAAAAACCGCAAGGCTACATAGCAACTTAGCAACTACAAGCTAGCAACTTAGCAACCAAAATGGGAACTTTTGACCGTTACGGAGTTTTGGTTAACTTTATGTCCTGGGTACAACTAGTGACTGAAAGTCCCTGGAGTTCTGCCAACAATATGTGGTATACTATTTACTGAAACGGTTAGGGCAGTTACATGGAGACAAGGTGGAAGAACTACTATACAATGGAGTCACCTTGGTTAGGTCACTAGTAGCCATTTCATTACTGTTATGGTTCTTTTGTTCAGCAAGTTCTGCTACAGGACTTTCAGATCAGCAAGTACAGCTCTTTCAGTTTGGTGAGTACAGCTTTTTTAGTTTGGTGAGTTCTGAGTTCTTATCTCATGACTGAAAAGAACAAGGAGTGTGGACACCGAAGAGCAAGTAAGTCAGAGTTTTAAAGCAATAGGGAAGCTCTTGGCAGTGAGAGGAGACCCGAAAGTGGGTTGTCAGTGATGGGGCTGAGTTCAGGGGTTTTTATGGGTTTGAAATGAGGAAGTGTTTGCTGACTGGTTGGCGGGTAGGCTTGAAAATGCACCAATCAGAAAGTGACAAGATAGTGTAAAGAACCAATTGGGAGAGGGTAAGATAATAGCCAGTCGGGAGAAAGTACACTAAAAAGGGGATGGGAGTTCTCATTCTGTTCTGTGGGTTATCTAGAACTTTATGGCTCTTCAGGCATTAGGCATTAGACTATTCTTGGTTTGCAGCAGTTTTACCAGAATTCACCCTAACCATCTGCTTCACCAGTTTCTTCCTTCCTCCTCTCTCAATACCCCCAGCTGCCCTCAGAGAAACATCTTCCCTTAATCTACAGATTAAGCTGCTTCTCACAGACTCACCCAGAACTGGAAGTGCCAGGTATGTCTGTGCCCCCACCCTGTCCAGAAAGGACTACAGCTAAAGACTAACTAGTGCAGGAGTATTAAAAACCCAGCTACCTTGCCTCGAGGTGGAATAAACCCATTGTGTAATTCACCACCCAGAGCCCTTGGAACCAAGCTGGGGCCGGAACTACCTCTGAAATTACCTGGCGTTTCCTTCCCTGTCCTGTTCATCCTTTTCCCTTTCTGGTTTCTCCTGGAGGCACTTCCTTAATAAATCTCTTGCACACAAACCCTTAGCAACCCAAGAAAACTCCTAGTAGAAAATAAACTCTTGAGCTTCAAGTCAGTGACAAGGAATTTTTTTAAAAAAGAAAGAAGAAAAGAAACTATTAGTGGGCAGAGACAGTTTACAAGAAAAACGAAACTTAATCTCTCACAGTATCTAGCCCAGCACCAACTACCTACCCCAGTCTATAGTCTTTGGATTTTCTTTATTTAGAGGAATCTGATGGTCCTAAGTGGTATTCTGTAAATTATCAAATGATATGTCACCGTGAACCGTATGACCCCGATTTTTTTGGACAATGCTGATTTCAGTTGTTCAGTCCCCTCGTGAGACCATGGTCCAGACGTGTCCCTGCGGGTGCGGGTGTGTCTGGAGAGCAGAAGGGACGCTGTGCTAACCAAGGGGAGTGGAGGGGAGGGACCTTGAAGCGAAGCAACACGGGACCCTCGAGTCCCGGCTCTGTCCCAGAAGGCAGCTCCTAGTCCCTGCTACACGGTACCGAAGGTGAGACAATGCATTGATGCATGGCTCCTGCATAGGGTCAAGTTCAAGGCATGGTTCCTTCGAAGGGGGCAGGGGAGAGCAGTGGGGCAGGAGCCCTCCGTGAAGTCTGGGGGCTTTATGGTCTTCACAGAGCCGGCAGGGAGGAGGAGAGACGATACCAGGGCGTTTCGTCCATCGCGACGTGCTGGGCACAGTGGTCCTCCCAGGGCGCAGGACGCAATACGTGCAGGCCGAGGGGGAAGAGGACGGCACCCTGGACGAGGAGCCCGAGACCCGGGGCCACCACGGGGCTCCCCGCCCCC
>NW_007245929.1:263660-298873 GCF_000164805.1 Carlito syrichta
GCCATGGCAGCGCGGCCGCCGCGCCCTACGCTGCCGGCGCCCCAGGGGAGCGCAGCCTGGGCCGCACGTGGGCTGCCGGTGGGGCCGCGCCTCGCCCCAGTCCCCGCCGCGTCCGGGCCCGGTGCTGGCGCCGACCCGGATCGCCCCTGGATGTGGCCGGGCAGTGGGGCCGCTTGGCCGCGGCGCCCCGAACCCCAGGCCAGGCCTCGAGGCTTTGCGTGTGGTCTCGTGGGGAGCGCGTCGGATGTCGGGCGGGTGTAAACCGAGCGAATTCTTTTGGCTTGGGGATCTTTTCGTGGGACCTTGTTTCCCACCCACGTGCACACGCGGACATCTGCGGCCCAGTGTCCCGTCCTTTTCCCTCGAGTGCTGTCACCTGCGAGATCTCTAAGCTTGGAACAGACTATGCAGAAAACCAAGCGGCTTCCAAAATCTGCCCTTTAAACCGACACTGAAAATAAGTGCCCTGTTTCCCGAGGGCATTTTAAACTACCGACGCCCGTGCCTGGAAAGAGGATTCTGGATTCTGGAATCAAATTTGCATCCTTCTAAATCTCTTTTTGCAATGAGCCGTGATGGGAGAACACAGTTGTGGGGTATTGCATGCAGACATCAGCCCCTCTAGCGGGTGTCATGATCGCTCTGCCCAAGGACCCGCTCTCAAAGACAAAGCCACACGCCTCTCCGTCACTCCGGGCTGCAGAGTATTTTTAACAGAGGCGGAGTCAGTCACGTGTTTGTGAGTTTAATCAAATTGACAAGGGCTCTGCGCTTGCTGTCTAATTCGAGGACATTAAGTACACAGGGGTGCAGTCATTCTCTTTGGACTTACTTGAAACAGAGCTTTTCAAATGGAATCTTCCTCTGCATATGTTTTTCTCAGTCGGCTGCAACTGGAAAATTTAAATCAAAATCCCATCTCTTATGTTCGCTTTTATGGTAAATGGGCTGGTGAACGTGTCTGGGCTGAGATGATGCATTTTCTTGATCCACAAGGAGATGCGCAGCAATCACCGTGAATTGAGCACCTTGCTGATTGAACAACACTTGAACCTGAAGCTATGAACCACCGGAGTCCTAGAATGAGACTCCTCCACAGTCTGTTTCAGAAGCATATTCTCGGCCAACCCTTTCCACTCCCAAAGATCATTCATTCGGAACTTTTTTATTCTTCACTTTGCCAGAGTATTTAATGTCTCCGAAAACCACGTTGACACACTTTTTGGTTTGAAAACGTGATTGTGGTTGGGCAAGTGATCAAGTAAAAGTAATTTTTATATGTGTCTATAGATTACATGTAGGTTATATATAGATACACACGCATACATTTCTATCTCCTTGTGCCTAAATAATTTTTCCTCCAGTATCAGAACAGAACCTTTAATTTGCAAAGCTAAATTGAGAGTCTGAAAAGAAGTTTCATATTTAGCAAAACTGGGGGGGAAAACCTATAAAGCTACGTACGTCTAATGGCTTTTTGCTCAAAGGGTAAATTGATAAATTAATTTCCTTTGGATTTAGTAATTTAAATGTCATAATAGCAAGAACAGTAACAATGATTTTTTTTTTAAGTGAGGTCTCACTTTGTCACCCAGGTTGGAGTGCAGTGGCACCATCATGGCTCACTGCAGCTTCAACTTCCTGGGCTCAGGCTGTCCTTCTGGCTCAGCCTCCTGAGTAGCTGGGACTATAGGCGTGCAACACCACGCCCGGCTAATTTTTTGAATAGCCGGATCTTGCTGTGTTGCTCAGGCTGGTCTCGAACTCCTGGGCTCAAGCAACCCCCACCCCCACCCCCGCCTCCCAAAATGTTGTGATGACAGGTATGAGCCATGGCAGCTGGTCAAAGTTTATGATAATACTAGCATTTGCGATTGCATTGATTTTAATTTGATAATGTTCATAGTCTCTCTAGTTATTCATTCATTATCATAAAGTTCTTTCCACAGAGGTTATTGTCAGTCTGAGCCCAGAACAGCCTGACTGCAGGACGTTGGTAAGGCCCACGAGTGTCCACAAACAGAATTGTCTAGCTCAGTTGTGGAGCTGGTGGTTCTCTCTGGATAGAGGTTTAGCTAGACCCAGGAGTGGCCAGGCTTCACTACTTACTTCACTGACCACATTGGAGAGTTAAATAGACCCTCGGGGGAGCCCATGGGATTTCTGCATGCCCTACTTTTTTAATCATATTGGAATGTGAGATTTTCCACATGATTTCCTGTTGTGGTGAGATCCCCACGCAGCCGGTCCAGCTGGTTTCCCAGATTCCAAGACTTCTGCCTTCTCATGTAGGGTTGTTACCTCGGGAACCTAATATTTATCAGACACGAGATCCATCTCGCATGCTCACCTTTTCCGCTTTTTCAAATCATCAGTGACCTTAAGCTTTAAGCATCTTATCGTTATTACAGACGACCAGCCCCCTCACCTAATCCTGCATTAAACACGATTTACTGCTCTATCTACGCTACTTTAATCTTTTAGAAGCTTATCATAATATGGACTCTTTAATGAAATATTTTTATCGTAAGAGTCAACTAACCTTGCTTCATCTTTCCAGAATTTTCCATGTGTGCTCTTTTACCTATACAGCTTTATCCTTCTTTAAATATTTATGTTTTGCAGTTTCATTTCTTATATACAATGGAATAAACCAAAATGCTTATCTCGTTACCCCAGAAATAGTTGTGTTACAAAATACGGAATCTCCTTGTTTAGCTCTTAATGTCTTATATTTAGCTCTACTGAGCTAGTAAAATACACATGCTTTTGTGGGTAGACCACTCTTATCCTGAATCCTGAAATTTTTTTTTCCATCCAGCTGCAAGGCCACCTACAATCTCAGATCATCCCTTTGCATTTGAAGAGGCACATTGTGTGTTGGTTGAGACCAGACTCTGCGCTGGTTATGTCCTGGTTCTAACACTTAGCAACTGCGTAACTTTAATCATGTTTTTTAACCTCTCCAGGCCTCCGGTTCCTCATCTGTAAAATGGGGATAATAGCACTTAGCTCGTTCACTTGGGTATTTTTAAGGATGAAATGAGATAATTCTTTTAATGCACTTGGCATGCAGCCAACAATAAACATCAGCAGTGGGTGCCATCGTCATCATGATCATAATCAATATGAAAACATTATTTCCACGGTCACTAATTGCCTCGGCCTGAATTAGTTTATTAGGTTATGCTATCCACAAAGGAACAGGATTCTGACAGGATATGCAACTGACATTTTGATTAAGGAGGAGAAGGGTCCGGGGAGAAGAGAAAACTACAGAACGGCTTGAGGGAAGTACACATGAGTATCCTGGGATTACTAGATCCTGGGATGGTAAAGTGAAATGTAAAGTAGCCAGGCATAGTGGCTCACGTCTGTAATCCTAGCACTTTGGGAGGCCGAGATAGGAGGATCCTTTGGGGACAGGAGTTCGAGACCAGTCTGGGCAACGTAGTCAGGCTCTATCTCTACAAAAAAAACAATTTTTTTTAATTAGCTGGACTTAGTGGTGCATACCTATAGTCCCAATTACTTGGGAGGCTAGCGCAAGAGGATCACCTGTGCTCAGGAGGTCGAGGCTGCAGTGAGCCATGATTGCGCCACTGCACTCCAGCCTGGTGACAGCGTGAGGACCCTACTCAAAAAAATAAATAAATAATTAGAGCTGACAGCAGAATGGTGTTCATAAAACTAGTCATGACATGGTCAGACAAAGCCTTGAGAGGCAGGATTTTTAAATACATTTAAGACTGTGAGGCCATAGGAAAAATATGGGGGAAAAAAATCAAGACTCTGATGAAGTCAAAGGTCTAGGCGGGGAGACCTTTTGAATGAGCTAAGGTTCCCTAGCAGAGGCCAGAATCTGCTCTCGGGAGTTCAAGCAGAAGGAAATTTGTTGTGGGATAAGTGGCTTCCAGGCTTGTTTTTTGGGTTGAGGAAACACTCTAGGGAGAGTTGGGAATGACTGTCCAAACCACCACACCAAACCTGTCAGAGCCTCTGGACAGGAGACGGTCTGTCAGGTTGTGACGCTGCCCCTACAGCTGCTGGTTCAGGGGTCACACTGCCACAGCATGGCCAGAATGCTCATCACGCTGGAAGCTTAAGTCTTAATTGCCACTCACCTATGATGTTCTGGTAATCAGGATTTAAATTAATGTCTACCCAGAGACTTGTCTATTGAAAATCTTAACACAGGCATTGTGTAACTCCAACGGTTTCAGCATGGATTCTTAATAAAGCAACTTCTTTCCCAAGAAAATCCCAGTTTTAATAACTTATGTTTGGTACCATCATTTGCTGTATAGTTTTCGAGTTAGAAGAATCTTAGAAATCATTTTGCTACATCCTGCATGTTTGTAAATCAGAATACTGAGGCTTTGCTAGGTTAAGTGACTTGTCCAAGAGCATATTTATAGGAGCACATTTGTAATTTAATTCTGTTATCAGTCAAAGCACAAGACCAATAATGATGGGTTCTGTATATCTGTAGCACCTGGTTGACCTGTGTGTTTGGAACCTTATGCAAACAGTGGGTAATTAGAAGAAGTAAATAAATGATTTACAGTTGAGATTGCATTCTAGAGTCTTTTCAATGTCTATTACAAAGGGGGACCCACAAAAATCCAGAATTATCTTTTGGAGGGTGCACCCTTTGTAGTATAGCCTTCCCTCGCTAGGTAAGCGTTCTAGGAACCCATCAGCATCAGTGGGCCGGCTAGTATTGCTGTGAGAGCACGTGTTGTGGAAGAAACGTCCCAAGTTGTGGCAGACAGGTGACTGGTTCTTCCCCAGTCACAACACACCTGCCCACACCCCACTGAGTGTTCAGCAGTTTTTGACCCCAAACGACATGACCCACCCTCCCTATTCACCCAATCTCACTCAAAGCAACTATTTTTTGTTTCTCCAGATGAAAAAAGTCCTCAAAGAAAAATATTTTGCCCACGTAGAAGAGGTGAAACAAAAAATGGCAGAAACACTAAAAGTCATCAAAATTGACAAGTTCAAAACCTGTTTTGAGCAGTGGAAAAAGTGTCTCAATGAGTGCATTGCATCAAACAGAGAATACTTTGGAGGTGACTGATTTTAAGCATGTAAGCATAAATACAAAATGTTTCATAAGTAGATTCTAGGTTTTTTTTGGGTCCCCCTCATAGATTGAGCTATTTTAAATCATACGGGTAGGGAAAATGAACACTCGTTCCTTTGTGTTCTTTGTTCTTCTCATTTGTACGTTAATTTCTCAGCAGGTTTCTGTTTGTTTTGTTTGTTTGTTTGTTTTGAGTTGGAGTCTCACTCTGTCGCCCAGACTGGAGTGCAGTGGCCACTCCCGGCTACCACCACAGCCTTGATCTGCTGGGCTCCGGCGATCCTTCCACCTCAGCCTTCCAAGTAACTGGAACTACAGGCACGTGCTACCACGCCCGGCTAATTTTTGATTTATTGTAGAGATGAGGGCTCGCCAAGTTTCCCAGATGGGTCTCGAACCCGCGGGCTCAGGCTATCTACTCACCTCAGCCTCCCAAAGCATGGGATTACAGGCTGAGCCACCGAGCCCTCTCAGCAGGTTTCTTAAGATATGGTGATAGAGCCGGGCTCCGTGGCTCAGCCTGTAATCCCAGCGCTTTCGGAGGCTGAGGTGAGTGGATTGCCTGAGTCCACGGGTTTGAGACCCGCCTGGCCAACTTGGTGAGACCTCATCTCTACAATAATTTAAAAAATTAGCTGGGCATGGTAGCACGCGCCTGTAGTTCCAGCTACTTGGAAGGCTGGGGCTGAAGGATCGCCGGAGCCCAGCAGGTCAAGGTTGCGGCCACTGCACTCCAGTCTGGGCGACAGCGTGAGACTCCAACTCAAAAAAAAAAAAAAGATACAGTGATAGAATAACAAACAAACCAATTCTTTTTCAGTGTTTGTCTGCAGAAGTTTGCCTGTTTAGTTTGCTACTTTATTTTATTTAGTCTAATCAGCTACCTGCAAGAAATACCAGTGTGGGCGATTGTCTGAGGGATGTTTTCATGCTTGCATCGAAAAGCATTAGTAGGAGTTAAATACGGAAATCCCAGAAAACTGAAATAATCATAAATCTGCCACCATTAAAAACAAATAAACAACAACAAAAAACAGTGCCAGGCACAGTGGCTCAGGCCTGTAATCCCAGGACTTTGAGAGGCCAAGAAAGGAGGATCAATTGAGCTCAGGAGTTCGAGACCAGACTCTATAAATTTTTCTTTTTCTTTTTTCTTTTTTTTGAGTTGGAGTCTCACTCTGTCACCCAGACTGGAGTGCAGTGGCCGCTCACGGCCACCGCAGCCTGGACCTGCTGGGCTCCGGCGATCCTTCCGCCTCAGCCTTCCAAGTAGCTGGAACTACAGGCGCACGCTACCACGTCCAGCTAATTTTTTTATTTATTGTAGAGATGAGGTCTCGCCAAGTTGCCCAGGTGGGTCTCGAACCCGCAGCCTCAGGCAAGCCACTCACCTCAGCCTCCCAAAGGCACGGGATTACAGGCTGAGCCACCGAGCCCGGCTTACTTTTTTTTTTTTTTTAAGCTAGTGGGATGTGGTAGCGAACACCTGTAGACCCAGCTACTCAGGAGGCTGAGACCAGAGGACTACTAGAAGTAAAAAGGTCGAGCATACAGGGAGCTGGGATCACTTTACTACACTCCAGCCTGAGCAACATAGTGAGATCCCAGTTCAAAAAAAGTAAAGTGCTTTATGGTCTTGGAGACAATGTGATGTACAGAAAGAGGGTGGATTTGGGGGTTTGAGATCAAGTTTTCAGTACTGTCTCTTTACTCAAGCAATTACAATATTTGAAAAAAATGGTTTAGTCTCTGATCTTTATAAAGGGGAGTATATAATCAGACTTACACCCATAGGTTTGTGATATTCAAAAGAGACATTACACTCAAATGTACACTGAAACTAGAAAGTGTTTTTCAAAAATAAAGTTTTATTATCGCAACCAAAGTATAGATGCATTTGCACAAATTGTTGGTTCACAAATATAACAGGAATTTTAAATAATTTCCAACCATTATTCTCACTTGAGTAACTTAAGTCTTAGTTGTCACTAATCTATGGTGTTCTGGCAATCAAAATTTAAACTAATATATACTCAGAGACTTGTTGTCTCTTTCACATTGAAAATCTTAGCACAGGTATTGTGTAACTCCAACAGTTTCAGCATGGATTCTTAATAAGGCAACTTCTTTCCCAAGAAAAGCTCAGTTTTAAAAAGTTAATTTATGTTTGGTATCATCATTTGCTGTATAGTTTTCGAGTTAGACGGAATCTTAGAAATCGTTTTGTTCCATCCTGCATGTTTGCAAATCAGAATACTGAGGCTAGGTTAAGTGACTTGTTCAAAAGCACATTTATGGAAGCACATGTGTAATTTAATTCTGTTATCAATCAAAGCACAAGACTAATAATGATGGATTCTATATATTTGTAGTACCTGGTTGACGTGTGTTTGGAACCTTTCACAAACAGTGGGCAATTAGAAAAAGTAGATTAATGATTTACAGAGATTGCATTCTAGAGTCTTTTCAATGTCTATTACGAAGAAGACCCCAAAAAACCCGGAATTATCTTCTAAAGGGTGGGCCCCTTGAGGTATAGGTTTCCCTCGCAAGGTGAGTATTCTCAGAGCCCATCGGCATCAGTGAACCAGCTAGTGTTGTTGTGAGAGTGCATTGCAGAAGAAACATCCCATGTTGTGGCAAACACGTGACCGGTTCTTCCACCATGACAACACACCTGCCCACACCCTGTTAAGTGTTCGGCAGTTTTTGACCCAAACAGTCTGACCCCATGTCCCACCCTCCGTATTCACCTGATCTCACTCCAAGTAACTTTTTTTTTATTTTTCCAGATGAAAAAAGTCCTCCAAGGAAAACATTTTGCTCATGTGGAAGAGGTGAAACCCAAGATGGCAGAAGCCCTAAAAGACATCAAAATTGATGAGTTCAAAACTGTTTTGAGCAGTGGAAAAAGTGTCCCAATAGGTGTATTGCATCTAACAGAGAGTACTTTGAAGGTGAGTGAAGTTTAAACATGTAAGGATAAATACACAATTTTTAATAAATAAATTCTGGGGTTTTTTGGTTCCCCTTTGTTGAATAAACTGTTTAAAATCATACGGGCAGAGAGAATGAACACTCGTTCCCTTGTGTTCTTTATTTTCTCATTTGTACGTTAATTCCTTGACAGGTTTCTTAAGATACGTTGAGAGAAGAAAACAGCAAACGAATCAGCTCTTTCCTTTCCAGTGTTTGTCCACAGAGGTCTGCCTGCTTAGTTTACTACTTTATTTTATTTAGTCTAATCAGCTCTCCGCAAGAAACACCACTGAGGACAATTGTCCAAGGCACATGTTTTCATGCTGGTACTGAAAAGCATTAATGGAGTTAAATACAGAAGTCCCAACACGCTGAGACACCTTATTTTCAACTGTAAAATAGAATTTCTATCAGGTCTTTTTAAACCTGAAAGATAGAGAAAGACTCATTAAGCTCAAATGTTTATGCAGCTTTGATAGTATCAGTAAAGGAACTACTTTTGTTCTCTCTTTTGTCTTAATCGTGTTGTTGAGTTTACAGCACAATCCACTGAATGGGGTTTCCTCAGCTCGGGATACAGGGGCATCCCATAGATAGGCCTCATCTGACCTGCATAGGCTCATGTTGGGATCATTCTCCTCCCACCAAATTGCCTTCTGCTGTTTTCCATATGGACAGAGCACACACATGCATATACGAAGGGGAACCCCCAAAAAACTCGAAATGTATCCATAAAAATCGTGTATTTATTCTTATCTGTTTAAACTTCAGTCATTTTCAAAGTACTCTCAGTTGGATGCAATATACCTATTAAGACGCTTTTCCCACCACTCAAAACAGTTTTTGAACTCGTCCATTTTGATGCCTTTTAGAGCTTCTGCCATTTTGTGTTTTTCCTCTTCCACATCAGCAAAACTTTTCCCTTTGAGGACTTTTTTCATCTGAGGGAATAAAAAAAGTCGCTTGGAGTGGGATGGGGTGAATAGGGAGGGTGGGGCACAGAGGTCATGCTATTTTTGGTCAAAAACTGCTGAACACTCAGTGCGGGCATGTGCGTTTGTAAATCACACATTGTGAAATGGGCAAACGCGTTGAAAGAATCTCCAAAAAAATTCATTAAAGCCAAACACAGCCTCTCACGACAATGTTAGCTGGTGCACTGATGCCAATGGGATCCTAGAACACTGACCTAGTGGGGAAGCCTGGACTACAAGGGGCCACCCTCCAAAAGATTCCACTTCTTCTGGGTACCCCCTCGTATGTTTTCCTGTGAAACTGGTGTGATGCTTCTATGCTGTTATACCACCTGCCTTTGTCACCAACATGGCTGTTTTCTCAGATGACTGAGTGTCCTTTTGCCACATGATAGTTAAAGGCTATGTTGTTTCCATCAACCTGATGAACCATCATTTATTCACCCTGCTATTGTTGGGCATTGGTGTCTGGAATGTTTCACTACCATAAATAACGCTGGGACGCATATCCCCGTACATAAATCTTTGTCCAATTCTGATCAGTTCAAGATAAATTCCAGGCATGAAATTGCTGGGCCTATGAATGTGGATATTTATAAAACTTTTTCTATGTAATGATCATGATAATATCATTTATTGAACTCTATATTCTATTGCACTGTGCTAGATGTTTTATAAACACAATCTCCTTTAATCCTCACACCAAATTTTTGAGGTACATGCTATTAATACCCACATTTTCCAGAGGAAACTGAGGCTTGTGCCCAGACATGGTGAACAAGTAACAGCAGTTGACAGACCAGGCATTTAAACCTGAGTGTCTGACTTCAAGGCTGATATTCTTTTTTTTGACAGTGTCTCATTCTGTCACCCAGGCTGGAGTGCAGTGGCAGGATCATAGCTCACAGCAGCCTCAACCTCCTGGGCTCAAGTGATCTTCCTGCCTTAGCTTTCCGAGTAGCTGAGACTATAGGTGCACACCACCACGTCCAGCTACCCATTTTTTTTTTTTTTTTTTTAGGAGACAGGGTCTCAGTATGCTGCCCAAGCTCAGTGGCCAATATTCTTAATCACTATATTATATTGCCCAAATATCTCCCACAAAAAGATTCTTACAATTTCAATTTCCCCCAGCAATACATGAGTGTGTTTGTTTCTCAATACTATTGAGGATTCTTTGATTATGAGTGAAGTTAAACACATTTTTTCATGTCTGTTGGCCATTTGCACTTCCTCTATGGATTGTCTGTTCATGTCCCTTGCGTAGAATACGTACCTGAAATGTTTCCTTTTGAACTAGAGAGTTGGATTATCTGAATTCTCATCACAGCTCTATTTCTAATTAACTATGGGCCGTCAGGAAAAATCACTGTAGCGTTCTGAGTCTCCATTTCCTCTTGTGGAAAATTAGATGGTTAAATTCAATAATCCCACGGCCTGTAGCTACAATCTTGTGATTCCATCCACCAGCCGGTTCTCTCATCGTGAGGCTTCCTCACTGGGGCACGTGGGAGGAAATAGGTGGTGACCTATGCAGTGTCTAAGCATCCCTCCTGGCCTTCAGGATTCCTGTGCCTGAAATCCCACCCTTTCACTCCGGGGGGCCTTGAAGTCTTTCTTTCTTCCTTCTGCCAAGTCTCTCCTTCCAGCCTGAAGGAGAGACTTCCTTGGCATCTTTTTTCCCTCTCTTTTTAAATAGAGTCAGGATCTTACTCTGTCACTGTGGCTGGGGTGCAGTGGTGTGATCAAGAGCACTGCAGCCTCAGTCTCTAGGGCTCAAGTGATCTCCCACCTCAGCTTCCCAAGTATCTGCACTTTTTTCTAGCAACCATGTTGCCCCGACTGATCTCAACCTCCTGGCCTCAAATGATCCTCCCATCTTGCCCTTCCAAAGTGCTGAGATGACAGGCCTGAGCTACCATGCCTGGCCATGGTTTGTTATTTGTTTTACCAACACTTGTCAGGTAAGAAAGCAAAGTTAATTCCCGGGAATGGTTAGATGCTGGCTGAGGGTTGGAGAACAAGAAGGCTCAACCTGGAACACCAGAATAAGAATGTGTAAGACACATGTTACTCCTCGGCGCTGTCACTGGGTGTTCTGAGAAGAGGCCTCAGGTCCCTGCTTTCTCCCCAGCAGGATCTTGGCCGTGCCAGCTCATCCTCATGGGCGGGTGGAGGTCCATTCATACCCAAGACAGTTGATGTGGCCTGTTTATCCTTGAATGTCTCCAGTGCAACCTCCTAGATGCCAGGATAGTTATCATCACTAAAATTGAAAAATAACTGTCTTGGTGCAGTGGCTCCACCTGTAACCCCAGCATTGGGGAGGCCAAGGTCGGAGGACTACTTGAGCCCAGGAGTTCAAGACCAGCTAGGCAACATGGCAAGATCTCATCTACACACACACACACACACACACACACACACACACACACACACACACACACACAGACACACACAAGCCAGGCCTAGTGGCTTGTGCCTGTAATTCCAGCACTTTGGGAGGCCAAGGACAGAGGATTGCTTGAGGCCAGGAGGTCAAGGTTACAGGGAGCTATGGCCATGCCATTACATTCCAGCCTGGCTGACAGAGGGAGACTCCCATCTCTAAGTATCAAAACAACCCACCTCCAAGAAAAAAAAAATCCATCCGTGTTCGGAAAATGGACTGTCTGAGAAGGGGGCCAGAGGACAGCGCTATCAGGAAAGCCAAGATAGGGTTGCGTGGGAAGAGGGAGACTGCGAGGCCTGTGGAAAGTGGAGATGTCTTTAGGGGAAGGAAAATCAATATGGGCCATGAATCTTTTAGTAGGGGCTGATGGGAAGGGCACCGTCACTGAGTGTGTGTGTGTTTAAGGATTTAAAAGAAATTATCCGTGTGCACCAACTGATGCTTTGGTAAAGAAGAGGCCTCCCAAGCTCTGTATTTCAAAAAAATGTTAAAATAGCAAAGTTGCCTCCCGTGCGCATACTGCTACCCGGTCACTCCTCAACTGCTGCGTGGATTTGTCTCCGGTTCTGCAAGCCTCCTGCACGGGCTTGTCACTGACCCGCTGAGGTCAGTTCTGGAACTCACAGTCAGCGTCTTGTCAGTCCTAGAAGAATGACACCTCCCTTCCCTGAGGACCCAACCACTGTCTCCCGACCCCAGCCAGTCTTTTGGGTGCCTCCAGAGCACATGTGTGATGTTGTGTTCTAGAAACACAACGCCCTTGACTCCTGTGGCCTTCTTGTCTCCCTGGCGGTTTTCAGGAGGTCTTCACTGCCACGTGATAAATACCTTGCCAATAACTCAAGACATTCAGGGAAAATGAAGAAAGAAGAGCATGATGGTAGTGGCGGGTCACACCCTGTGCACCGAGCATGACACTTCGGGGTTGAGACAGGATGACCCATGGCAGATCCAGGAACTACTCACGATCTTGAAAGCACGTCCAACCTTCCACGGATTTACACGCTCTTAGGAGTACAGAGTTTTGGCATTGGACCAAAGCATTTTCAAAAAATATTTTTTCTTTTGCCACTTTCTGGTTTTTCTCCTCATCTGTGTCCACTTGGGATGAATGATTTTTAAAAAGATAGATAGGGCCAAGTGCGGTGGCTCACGCCTGTAGTCCCAGCACTCTGGAAGGCCGAGGCAGGAGGATCTCCTGAGCCCAGGAAGTCGAGGCTGCAGTGAGTTGTGATCGTGCCACTATACTCCAGTCTGTGCAACAGAGTGAGACCGCCACACCACCAAATCAGTCAAACAGGGAGAACCCCTTATGTTTGAGATCTGGCTCGCAGCCGTCACTGAGGGGCCAGCTGTCCAGATTCCCACAGAAAAGTGTCTGTCACCTCCGCTTGATTGCAGTCCCAGTTAAAAACTGTGAGCTGGGGAAGAGCTGAGCACCGCACCCGAACATGTGGTTAGAGCAACTTAGTTGAAATATACCCAAAGCTGTGTGTTCCAGAAACTTACTCCATAGAAGGGTCTAGGGGAAATTCATTTTTGTTATTTTTAAATGTAAATCTTTACATGAACACACTGTCCCATCCAGAAGCAAATTGACCTGGGGGGCTTGTACCACCTGAAAAAGACAGAGGTGACAAGAGCAGAGACGACCTTGGCCTTGGCATCAAATGTCTTCCTCTCCCCAGAATGTTTTCTCCCACCCCCTTCCAGAACTTGAAATACCCCACCGAAAAAGGTCAGTTTTTTGAAGGGCTGTCATTACATTTCTAGGAACAACTTAGTTCAACTGAAGTTCAGTTACATTAACTTTCTCTCTCTCTCTCTCTCTCTCTCTCTCTCTCTCTCTCTCTCTCTCTCTTTTTAGTTGAGGTCTTACTCTGTTGCCCAGGCTTGAGTGCTGTGGAACCATCACAGCTCACCACAGCCTCGACTTCCGGGCCTCAGGTGATCCTCTTGCCTTAGCCTCCCAAGTAGCTGGGACTACAGGCACGTGCCACCATGCCTGGCTAATTTTTAATTTTTTTGTAGAGAGAAGTTGTTACTATGCTGCCCAGGCTGGTCTTGAACTCCTGGGTTCAAGCGATCCTCCCACTTCAGCCACCCAAAGTGCTGGGATGACAGGTGTGCACCACTGTACCTGGCCTAAAATTAACTTCTATTAGTGATTGGGTGTGAGTCACTAAGACGCCAATTATAATGCACATCATCCATAGCCTGATGAAAGGAAAGCAGGGAAGTGTTGGTTAAATAACACAGATGAATGTTCTAGATGGTCCTTCAAGCTGCTGTGAGAATTCTAGAACACAGAGCCCCGCTCAAGTATTTTGAGAACTCCAGGAGAAATATCAGATTCTGGAATGTATGGACATTCATCTGGCTTCCCCAAACAGGAATACTTCCTGCCCTGTCTCCTCTTGCCCCCAACCCTCTACTTAGAAAGCAAATTCTATTTTTTTGGGAGGTTTTAAAAAAATATTTTAGATTGTTTATATATTTAAGGGGTACTAGTGCAAGTTTCTTATCTGCATATACTGTATAGTGGTGATATCTGGGCTCTCAAATGTTTTTACTGGGATGAGACAACAGAGATCATACTGGTTGATTAGATATCTCTCCTTTAAAAACATGACTTGAGGCCAGGAGTTTGAGACCGGCCTGGGCAATGCAGCAAGATCCTGTCTGTATCCAAACAAACAAACAAACAAAAAGGAAGAATCCTTAAAATCAGAGTGACCCTAAAAAAAATGACTATTTCAAAATTTCTCAAGAAATACCACAGTTGATCTCTTCACACAATTGCTGAGTCTCACAGACAGGCACACATTGGAACAAAGCATGTTAAGCACAAGATCTGTGGGGCGTAAGAGCACGACTGTGCTGTGACCCCACCTCTTCTTGGGGTGCCCACAGCATCCTCACCAGCAGTGAATGTGGGGTGACACTGGGTCCCCTGCGTACATGGCCATCATTCCTCACCGTCACTGCTCGTCGCTGCCTTCCATCTACATCTGGAAGCCTGCTCACGTCCACGTGGGATGCATCACCCCTGTTGCTGGTGTTGAAGTCTGTTGAGAGTTTCAAGCAACCTCATCTGCAGTTACTCAGGCCTCAGTTCTAAAAATAGTCTTTCTAGTCTCAACCACAGAGGGTTCACCCTTAACGCATCCATATCATTGCCTTCTACTTTTCATTGTTCTTGATTCTGGACAAATCCCAGGAAGTGCTGAAACAGTGGGTCCATCTTCCAGGATCCTGGGGTCAGGGACCTGGTTGAGACTTTGCTGTTAGGCTATGTGAACAAGGCCTTCAAAATCCTTCAATATTTGCCTCCTGTCCAGGTGCAGTGCCTCATGCCTGTAGTCCCAGCACTTTGGGAGGCTGAGGCGGGAGGATAAAGAGCAGTCTGGGCAACACAGTGAGACCTTGTCTCTACAAAAAAACAAAACAAACAAAAAAATCAAAAAATTATCCAGGTGTAGTAGTGTGCACCTGTAGTCCCAGCTACTCAGGAGACTGAGGCAGAAGAATTGCCTGAGCCCTGCAGGCTGAAACTGTGGTGGCTGTGATCATGCTACTGCACTCTAGCCTGGGTGACAGAGTGAAACCCCAACTCAAAAAACCAAACAAAATAAAAACACTGCATCAATGCCATGCCCATAGGGCCTCCAAAAGACTCCTAAAGAGAGGCTGAACTCCTTCAGGAAGGAAACAATTTGACTTGGGTCTTGAGACCCCGTGGATGTGCTGTTTGTGGAAAGATTCAGGCCTCTAAGATTCAGCACCAAGACGGAAAGCCATGTGGTCCTCAACTTTCTCATCTTCTCTGACCCAGCAGCGCCGAGTCTTACACCTCTGACGCCCTCTCCAGCCATAATTACATATTCCTGAAAGGCATGTTGACGTCTACTGGGGTTTCCCCACAGGGCTTCCAGGCACCCTGAGAAAAGCCTCTCCCGAGGACATGATCCTGGCTTCACGTTGTACTGTCCTGACACCTGGCACGATCAGTATTTCACGACAACCGTAATTTCTGTCTTCTTGGATTCTAACTTCCTTTAAGAACATTCTTGTGCCTTGTCTCTGCATCTCTCTCCCCATGGCCCTCATGCCCCAGGATCTAGCCCAGACCCCAGTATTCTAGTTGCTTCATAAATACTTGTAATGACCGGGTGCCACAGAGGGCAGATGACACCTGTAACCCCAGCACTTTGAGAGGCCGAGGCAGGAGGATTGCCTGAGCCCAGGAGTTCAAGACCAGCCAGGGCAACATGGCAAGATCTCATCTCTACAGTACATCAAAACAATTAGCCGGTGTGGTGGCACGCGCCTATAGTCCCAGCTACTCAGGGACTGAGGTGGGAGGATCGCCTGAGCCCAAGAGGCTGAGGCTGCAGTGAGGTATGATCACACCACTACACGCCAGCCTGGGTAACAGAGTGAGACCATCTCTTAAAATAATAATAATAATAATAATATAATAGAGGTAAATAATAATGATTTCTCAAAATAATCTGGCAATGATGATATGTCCTCTCCCTTCATGGCGACATGGACAATGCATCTGTCAGAAAGGGGACACACAGACCTGGACAACAGATCATGATATAGTTTTTAAAAATAAATCAATATTTGTGATATGGATCAGTGAGTTGACGACTGAGAGGAGATGCAGGGAGAGCAGGGTCAAAGGTCCACGGGCCTTGGAGCCCCGATAGGGGAGACGGGATGGGAGGGGTGGGGGGAGCCCAGAAATGGGGGTGCGGGGCAGACACCTCTTCCTCTCCTTGCCAGCTGCATCTGTGTGAAGTTTCTCTCTTGCCTCTTGTTCTGGAGCTGAGGAGGAAGGAAGGAAGTGGTAGCGGTGCGCCTTATGGGGCTTCTGCAAAAAATCCAGACTTGCTGTTTCTAAATTACCCTCTTGCTGCTTTCCTGTGGGTCTTGGGATGTTAGGAGGCGGGAGTCACCTGAAGCTCGTGGCCTCGGAAGTTGCAGACACACCAGATAGGTGGGACAGGCTTTGAACCAGCTTGGGTCCCTTCATTTCCCCGATGCCAGGCAAGCTCCCCCCTCACCAGTCACATGTGTTTCTTTGGGCTGAATGTTTACGGGAATCCACGTGTCTGGCGGGCGCTGCTTTCCGAGTCCTCTGTCGGTTGCACAGTCACTCTGTTCTGGGAGACACAGCTCACCACCATTATGCAATGTCTTTCACTTCCTCAGAAACACAGGTCTATTTTTACACTTCTCCCTCTCAGTAGGGAACGTAGAGTCCCAGAAGGAGCCTCCAGAAAGGATTTTATACAGCCAGGTTTCTGCTCAGGGTCCACCTGTGCTGCCTCTTTGTGGTTTTGCAGGTGACGCGGGTAGTGGAAACCACCCTAACTCATGCTTGACAGGAGTTTTCTTTCTTTCTTTTTTTTTTTTTTTTAAAGCCAGGGTCTCACTCAGGTTGGAGTACAGTGGCATGGTCACAGCTCACTGCAGCCTTGATCTTCTGGGCTCAGACGATCCTCCTGCCTCAGCCTCCTGAGTAGCTAGGACTACAGGCATGCACCACCACACCCGGCTAATTTTCTGATTTTTTTATAGATATGAGATCTCGCTATGTTACCCAGGCTGGTCTCGAACTCCTGGGCTCAAGTGATCCTCCCACCTCAGCCTCCTAAAGTGCTGGGATTATAGACCTGAGCCACTGCACCCGACCCAGAGTTTACTTATTAGAACGTGATTTGTCTCTTTAGTCTAAAGGATGCTGAGAGACTGTGCAAGCTTGGAGCTTTGGATTTCTACACAGTAGAAAAAGTAAATTTCTCCCTCCTCTCTTTTTTTTCTGCTTTTATTTTTTTGAAATGTTGAAATCAAGCTCTTTTTCTCCACTGGCTGCAGCAGCGGCTGTCAATCATATGCTTTTGAGGACAGCGTCAGAAGTCAAGCTTCTGAAAAATGGGGGAAAAAAATGTTTTTGACATCAAGTGTGCTTGAATTACTGTGTTGTGTTTTTTCAGCTTCTTGAGCAACTGAAGACCAGAAATTAAAATACCGGAATCTGAGCGCTGTGTGGCCTCAGCAGCCCTTGTGATCTAGGAGGGTGCTCACACCTTAATCTATGCTTCCTGGCTCTCCCTCTGAAAGGAGGTGCTGGTCTTCAAGGGAGGGAGGATTTGACATAAATTCTTGGGTGCTCTAATGTTCTTTTTCTTGCTGGGACTAGAAATAGGACATAGATATCGGAAGCAGGGCTCAACATTTTACCTAAGCTTCTCCCAGAATTTCATGGTAACGTCTCGGACACTGTCGTCATCCTCTCTACTAAAGAGGAAGGTTTGGGGGGAAGATAGGTTATCCTTGAGATTTGATTTACAGCTCGTGGGTTTAACTATGTGGGCGTGTCGTCCCCTCCGCCTGTGCAGCACGTTGGCCATCGTGGTGCAGTTTCCCAGCATGCTCGCCCTCTGGGTGGCCACGCCTGTCATCCCAGCAATTTGGGAGGAGGATTGCTTGAGCCTAGGAGTTCGAGACCAGCCTGGGCAACATAGCAAGACCCTGTCTGCAAAAAGAAAGAAAGAGAAACAAGAGAAATCAATTTTAATAATGGATAACATTTAATAACGAATAGAGCCAAAAGACAATCATTTCAGCATATAATCAATACAGACATGCTAATGTGAGATTTTACTTTTTAAAAAAAAAAAACAAAGTCTTGGAAATCCATTGTGTACTTCACCCTTACAGCACAACTCAACTCAGACCACCATTGCTTTAAGCGTGAAATAGCAGGATGTGTCTGGTGGCCTCACTGGACAGCTTTAACATAGGACGTTTCACCACCATCGAAAGTTCTACTGGATTTATGTATCTGGCCTGTTCATGAGACATTTTATCTAGGAGTTTGTTTTTCTGAAGAAGGGATCACCTGCCATCTTTATCTTCCAAAGAGCTTTAGGCAGTATCTTTCCAGATGGCAGAATAACAGGAAAGCCCATTTCTGACTATTTGGACTTGTTTGTCCTCGGGGCTCAAACCTTATTAAAGTTCCAGGAAGGCAAAGAAAACACAGCTAAAAGTCGTCCACACTCCTTGGCTTCTTTGCTTGAGAGCATCTGGGATCCTCCATGACTCGCTGGTGAAGCTTTCCCCCAGTATAAAAGTTAATTTTTACATTAGTCCTTCCAGTTCCCAAGTCGTGTTTTAAAAGAGTGCCTTCCAACCACATGGAGCAAGACCGCTCAAAGGAGTGGCATTTCCCAACCGACTCTCTGGAGGAAGAAGCCCTGGTTTTTAGCATTTGTCAGTTTCTACAGTATAAATAATCCTGCCGTGGAGGGATAGCTTCAGGCCAGGGGTCAAGACCAGCCTGAGCAACCTAGGGAAAAAGCATTAGCCTTGTGTGGCAGTGTGTACTTGTGGTCCCAGACCACCTAGGAGGCTGAGGTGGGAGGATCACTTGAGCTCAGGCATTGGAGGCTGTAGTTAGGTATGATTGCACTCCAGCCTGGGCAACATGGCAAGACCTTGTCTCTAAAAAAACAAAACAAAACAAAATGAACCCTCCAGTATGGCGAGTAGGGTGGACACTCACAGTCTGGCAGGAGATGGTTCCAGCATGTTACTGGAGTACAGAGAAGTATGTGGGTTTTGTTTTCTCTTTCCAGGAAACTATGGGACACATCCTAGAACATCTTTCACATACACAGTGGAAGTGTCCGCGTCTCCGTGTGCTGATGAGAGTGTCATTTTAAGCATCACTGAATTTAGCAAGAAGTCACCAAGCTGAGCTCCACAAAGCATAGCAGTGATCTTGCCACTGCACTCCAGTCTAGGTGACAAAATGAGACTCCCATCAGAAAAATAAACATTTTTTTTTTTTTTTAAGTTGGAGTTTCACTCGATCGCCCAGACTGGAGTGCAGTGACTGCTCCTGGCCACTGCAGCCTCGCCTATTGGGCTCCGGCGATCCTTCTGCCTCAGCCTTCCAAGTAGCCGGAATTACAGGCATGCGCTACCATGCCCGGCTGATTTTTTAATTTATTGTAGAGATGAGGTCTCACTGCCCAGGCGGGTCTCGAACCCGCAGGCTCAGGCAATCCACTCACCTCAGCCTCCCAAAGGCGTGGGATTATAGGCTGAGCCGCTGAGCCACCAAGCCTGGCTAAATAAACATTTTTGTAGAAATGGAGTCCTACTATGTTGTCCAGGCTGGTGTCAAAACTCCTGGTCTCAAGCAGCCTTCCTGCCTTGACCTCCCAAAGTGCTGGTCTGAGCCATTATGCCCAGCCAAATCTTTGCTTCCGTATGTTTGTTCTCATGCATATTGATAAGCAGAGCTATTCATTTAATCAGTGTGTGTGTGTGTGTGTGTGTGTGTGTGTGTGTGTGTGTGTGTCTCCTAAAATGTTCTTGTATACCACACCTGACTGGCATCCCACCTTTCGGAAGCATTGAGCAAGGTGACCTCTGAGTCCCACAGCACCGTTGATCTGAGAACTCATTATCTCAGTCCCTTGAGTGCCTCCTATGGAAATTTCAGGTGAGACTTGTCGGTCAGGATAAGTGAAACTAATAGGTCATGTAGCCATGTTGCGGTCTAGGTCTCTCAATGAAGATGAACTTGGTGTGAGGGACGGAGCACACCTGTAATCCTGAGTGCTTTGGGAGGTGTAGGCGATGGCTTGCTTAAGGCCAGGAGTTCGAGACCAGCCTGGGCAGCATAGCAAGACCTTCTCTCTATTTTACAATTTTTAAAAACTTGGCTTGAGACTTCTATTGTGAAATGTACTTGTTTCTATACCTGCTCCATCAAGCAGCAGAAAGAGCTGATCAAAAATGTAAATGAATGCATTTTGCATATAATATTTTGTCTCTTACTATTAAGCTCGGTAAATAGGTTGAAATCTGCATATAAATCACTTATATTTGCCTAGTTGTCTCTACGGGGTTGCAGCGAGGGTGCTTTAAATATAATGTGAATTTTTTAAGGGATTGCTGGGCATGGGCGAGAATCTGGAATTATTTTCATAAAAAAATTAGGAGTTCTGAAGCAGGACTTTCATTAGCGTTGATGTGGCTTAAATAATTTCAACCAGATGAACCGTTGTCAACAATTTGCATTTAAAATATAATTAATTATGTGAGTCAGCCTGCTATTATGCTAGGAAATTAAGATCCCATACATGCTTATAATAGGAAATTTCTCAATTGTCTTTTTTAATCCACTATAAAGCTGTGCATTTATTTCCACCAGAGGAAAGAAAAACATATTACGCTGCTAAAGTAATATGGGTCTTTTCTAGGATTAGGAATCAGGGGATGGTTTGTGGGATTTGTGATTTCTATTCCCAAATAAAAACCAGATGGGCCAATGTGCAGCATAAACAGTTGAGGGGAAAAAATTGGCAGAAAAAGCCACATTTGGTAATTAAATTTGCCATTACACCTTCTCTTATTTAATGAGACAGAAACTTTGTTTGCAAGATAATGCAAGCCTGAGCTCTGCTGTAGACCGGGGAAGGTTTAAACTTGGTTTTGCTCTGGGATCGTTAGAAGACAATAGAATCATCAAGTGAGTCTTTTATTAGAAACAGAAAATTCTCGCCCACAAAAAACTTTAAATGTCAATATAATCAGTTTTTGTATATTTTTAAATGTTGTTTCTTTAAATGTCAATATAATCAGTTTTTGTATATTTTTACATTAAAAAAATCAGATAAACAAAATGACTCTGTGCCCTAGACTATGGGTGCATTGGCAACGTCTGTATACCTAACTGTGTCATAATATTTGGTGTTTTAGCACACATACAAGGAACTGATATACATCTACGTCGTGAACTAGAGGGTAGACATGATTATGGGAGCCATTCAGGGGTTCAGAGAACGTTATACTTGGGACAGAAGCATCCTGGGCAGTTGGTCTGGAATCCTGGGCTCCCGGGCTCATATATGCATCCCATCCCCAGAGAGCTGACTGCAAGCTGCGGTCTGGGCTCAGATCTTTGCAAGCATTATCTCATGATTTTCCCCATTTTGCAGAGGAGGAAACTGAAGGCCATGGCACCTGACTCCTCATACAATAATTCCGTGGAACCTGAGCTTTTTGATTACTTGTCACTTCAAGTCAAGTTGCGGCTGGATAGACCTGATTGCCTCACGCTAGTGAGCCTGTAACCCTGCTCACACCATTTTTCTGTATTCTACAATGTTTCACACCACCTGTAATAATCAGCTGAACAAGTAATGTCATCTTTTGTTTCCACATAACTTATTTAACAAAATTATATATTTGAGATGAGGCTCCCTTGGCCAGACATGGCCAGCATCGGAGAGGCTGAAGCAGGAGAATTGCTTAGGGTCAGGAGTTTGAGACCAGCCTGAGCAACCTCATCTCTACAAAAGATCAGCAAATTAACTGGGTATGTGCCTGTAGTTCTAGCTATTCTGGAGGCTGGGGTGGGAGAATTGCCTGAGCCCAAGAGGATTTTTGTTTTTGTTTTTGTTTTTTGAGTTAGAATCTGACTCTGTCACCCAGGCTGGAGTGCAATAGCACACTCACAGCCACCACAGCGTTAATCTGCTGGACTCAGGTGATCTTTCTACTTTAGCCTTCCAAGTAGCTGGAACTATAGGTGTGCGCCACCGTGCCTAGCTAATTATTTGATTGATTGTAGAAATGAGGTCTCGTCAAGTTGCCCAGGCTGGTGTCAAACCTGTAAGCTCAAACTATCCTCTCACCTTGGCCTCCCCAGATGCTGGGATTATAGGCGTGTGCTACTGCACTTGGCCTTACCCAAGAGGGTTTGATATTGTCACTCTCTTCTGGGTCTCCAGCTGGACAGGCTACCTTACAGATTTTGAACCTAACAAACCTCTTAGTTACATAAACCAATTCCTTAAAATAAATCTCTCTCTCTGTCTCTCTGGATGTGTGTGTGTGTGTGTGTGTGTGTGTGTGTGTGTGTGTGTGTGTGTGTGTGTATGTGTATGGGATATTGAGATGAATAGGTGGGGTGATGGGTTTAAAACTGGGCCTGCGGAATGTGCAGTGTTTACAGGAAATCTAGATGAATCTATACAAGGTGATTCCAACTTCAGATACAGGATGGAAAGAAGGATGCTAAGAAAAGCAGCTGACATTTCCATGTGCTGCACCAGGTGCCAGAACTACTAAGCATGCCACATGTGTGACTCCATTTAATCATTAAGTGGTCAGTCCTATATTATACCCTTTTCCAAGATGCTGCAACTAGAAGGTGGTTCATTTCCTTCTTCTTCTTCTACTTCTTTTGTGCGTGTGTGTGTGTTGGGGTCTCACTCTATCTCCCAGTCTAGAGTACAGTGGCATGATCATGGCTCACTGCAACCTCGACCTCCAGGGCTCAAGCGATCCTTCCGCCTCAGCCTCACGAGTAGCTGGGGCTACAGGTACATGTCAGCATGCCCAGATAATTTAAAAAAAATTTTTGTAGTCACAAGGTGTTACTATGTGGCCCAGGCTGGTTTTCAACTTCTGGACTCGAGCAGTTCCCACCTCAGCCTCTCAAAATCCTGGGATTATTGGCATGAGCCATCACAACTGGCCAGAATGTGATGAATTTGGGATTTTCACCCGGTCTGACAGAAGTTTTCACCTTATAGGCAGCAAATAGAGCCATAGGGATGAGTAAGTTTACTTCATAGAGGATGTGGCTCGAGCAAAGGGCAAAAGTGGGACTCCAGATAGCAAGAACATTTACTGCTAAACTTGAGCAGAGATTCCTTTGGAAAAAGCTGAGAGTTCAGAGACAAAAGGAAAGCTGTGAGGCGTGGGGCTAGAGCAGGTGCAGGGAGAGGTCAAGGCAGGAGTGTGATGCATGCATGTTGGATTTATCACAATAGGGGTGGAGGCACAAGAATCCTGCAAGAGGAGATCAGCAGGAGGTAGCTGTACAAGGGACTCAGGCTCAGGCAGTGAGGGCTCAGACCCAGCCAGGGTCCCCTGACACTCCCGTGCTGTGTGAAGGACTTAGGTTCAGGCAGTGAGGTCTCAGCCCCATCCAGGGTCCTCTGGATGCTCCCATGTTGTGAGAGGGATTCAGGCTCAGGCAGTGAGGGCCCAGACCCAGTCAGGGTCCCCTGACTCTCCTTTCCTGTGTGAGGGATTCAGGCTCAGGCAGTGAGGCCTAGACCCAGCCAGGGTCCCTGACTCTTCATGCTGTGCGAGGGACTAAGGCCCAGAAGCAGTGAGGGCTTAGACCCAGTAAGGGTCTCCCGGACACTCCTATGCTCAGAGCCACTGATACCACCTGGCACCCCTTGATTTATCTTATTAAGGAGTTTTGTCACCAGCTCATTCCTTCTTGTTTTTCCTGAGCTATTGATCATTTGCTTAATTTGATTTTACCAACGTTCCAGTTTCTCTGCAATAACGTGACCGGACTCTGTCTGGACTGCAAGTGTGCAGCTTTGAATGCTGTTTTTGTATTTTTTTCTACCTTTAGTAACTTTCATCTGATGCTAGAGAGAAGATGTAATGCTGATAAATTTAGGAGTAGAGACTGGGAAGTCGAGGCAGTCCTCTGTCTGCTTATCTTTAAAAATCATTTCAGAATGGGAAAGTTTTTCATTGTTTGTGGTTGCTGTGTTCACTAGATATAATGCAAAGTCTCTCTCTACCCCAGTCCAGTCCAGTCTCTCAGGAAAGTTGTTGACTCCACTTAGAATCTTTACAAGTTGCTCATATCAGAGGGGTCCGTCCTAGCTACTGTATGTCAAATAAGAAATGCCATTGGGAGAACACATTGCTAGTTTATAGTCTTATATTGGTAAGCTATGCATTAGTTAAAAGAAAAACAGAAAACACAGCTTAGTCATTATTAAATTGGGAAAATGACCTCCCAATTACAAGTGCTGGAAACTGTCGAGAATAAGTCTTTTTGAAACACTTCAAGGAGCAATAAAAAAAAGTGATTATATTGCAGCATTCACAAGTAGCTTAGGATACACTTTTCAAGGTCATTATGACATAGAGATTCTGAAAGTATTATGTCTTAAGGAACTTAGATGGAAATAAAGATGTCTTGTTCTGGAAATGTAAAAGGTGCTTCTAGTAACAACAGGTATGATAAAGCTCGGGAAGCCTGAATGAAAGTGTTGCATGAAATCTGAGAGTTTGTAGCATGAGATTTTTAATATATGCAGAGGGTGCCAAAAAAACATATACATGGTTTAAGAAAGGAAAAATCTGTATTAAAATTGTAATATTCAGCCGGGCACAGTGGCTCATGCCTGTAATCTCAGCACTTTGGGATACAGAGGCAAAAGGATTGTCTGAGCCCAGGGGTTTGAGACCAGCCTGGATAACTTGGTGATACCTTGTCTCTACAATAAATTTAAAAATTGTTCAGGCATGGTGGCACATGCCTTTAGTTCCAGCTACTTGGAGGTTGAGGTGGAAGGGTCACCTGAGCCCAGCATGTGGAGGCTGTGGTGGCCGTGAGCATGCCCCTGCACTCTAGCCTGGGTGACAGAATGATATTCCAACTAATAATAATATTAATTAAAAAATTGTAATACAAGATATATTGATAACAAAAGATGAATACAAGTTACATCTGACTTTTGCAATTGCAAGAGGTGATCACAATGGTTACCACCAGCGTCCAGACACTTCTGATTATGGTAAGCTACCACTGCAGGACTTGATGCTATGTGAGGCCTCCCAGATCTTCCCTTGCGCACATCATACACAGGACCGTGCGTCTCAGACTCATCACGAATGCCTGCAATCGTTAGGTGTGTTGGAAGTTCTGTGCATACTCACACCTCCATTGTTGTGATGCTTCCACAGCGTTCTTGAATTTCAAATATCACTTCAAAACAGTCTTGCCCTCCTCGAATGACAACTGTGCTTCCGCCATTTTCTTTGACTGTCCTGCCTGTCACATGGTGAAACTAGCATTCATTTGATGAACACCATCGTTTGAGTAAAAGCCACACTGCACATTGCTACTGTAATTCAATTCAACTTCGAGGAGTCATACATAGATAACAGCTCTTAAATGTGTACATACTTTTTTGGTACCCGGTATAATTAATTAAACATTATAAGTAGACATTTGATTATTTCATCTACATTCCTAAAAGTGTCAACACACACACACACATTTAGGCTGTTCAAAAGGATTTTGTTTTGTATTTTCTCAAGGGGAATTGTCTTTTTTTGTCTTTTTCTGAGTAAGGGTCTCACTTTGTCACCCATGCTGGAGTATAATGGCTCACCACAGCCTCAACTTCCAGGGCTCAGAAGATCCTTTCCGCTTCAGCCTCCCAAGTAGCTGGGACTACAGGTGAGCACCACTATGCCCAGATAACTTTTAAAATTTTTTTGTGGAGACAGAGTCCTGCTATGTTGCCCAGGTTGTCTCCAACTCCTGAGCTTTAGCAATTCTCCTGCCTTGGCCTCCTAAAGTGCTGGGATTACTGGTATGAGCCACTGCACCCAGCCACAGCCAGAATTGTTTTAAACAGGACCTTCAATAGGTTGTCCACTTGGGAACTGAAGACCCTTGACACTGATGGAGATTGAGCCATCCTTGATGAAGACAGAAAATGAGCAGCAATCATACGGGTGGTTTCATGAATTCCTGGACCATGTATGAAGTGCTTCTGCCACACCAGCCTCCATGCCACAAGGAGCTGTAGGATGTGCATAGTCGGACACATGGGGCTCACAGGAAGAGACGTCCACAGGGGGGTGGGGCAGTGACAGCTTGGCTGCTGCAATGAGGCTGAGATATCAGGACTCCTCTCGCCCTCACCCCAACTCCAGCGGCTTGCGTGGGCATCCCTTAAAGAGCATCTTTGTCCGGGCAGAGAGCAGGTTTCCGAGATCATCAGGATGCAGAGGAACATTGTACAAAGTGGTGGAATGTTAGAGAATGTGCTCAGCAGTCAGCAGGGATTCCAGAGGCTGAGCAGGGGGTCTTGGGAGAGACAAGAGACCTCCTAACAGCCCCTCCTCACCATCTGCAGGGCGTGCTGGTGATTAGGGCTGAGTTATCCCAGCCATCAGTATGGAGGCCAGCGATATGTATTGTTGACGGCATGAGAGTAAATGCAACGACACAGAGCCAAAGCGATTGGCAGATGACCCTAACCCAGTGAGGAAGATGAGGGGTCCAGCAGCAGGCATTGCCTCTATAAACCATGCACACGGACAGGAATAACTTAGAGGACAGTGCTTCGCTCATGCAACCCAAATGCTGCAAGGACAGGTCTTTAAAGGAAAAGGTGGCATCAGAACGTCGGTCACATGATGCTATGACACATGTATTGGAGGAAGTAGAGATCACGCTAAAGATAGAAGCAACAGCATTAAAACCATTCTCAATCCATTAGATGAACGGGTGACATTCCCATCTTTAGAAAGCGACAAACAGCACAGGTACGGTGGCTTACGCTGTCATCCCAGCACTTTGGGAGGCCAAGGCAGGAGGACTGCTTGAGCTCAGGAGTTTGAGACCAGCCCAGGCAACATCACAAGACCTCATTTCTATAAAAAATTCAAAATTATGCTAGGTGCAGTGGCTCACATCTATAATCCCAGCACTTTGGGAGGCCAAGGCGAGAGGATTGCCTGAACCTGGGAGTTTGAGACCAGCCTGGGCAACTTGGCAATGCCTCTGTCTACATAAATAAAAAAAAGTAGCCAGACAGGGTGGTGTGCCTGCAGTTCCAGCTACTTGGAAGACTGAGATGGAAGAATCATCTGAGCCTAGAAGGTGGAGGTTGTGGTAGCCGTGATAGTGCCACTGCACTCCAGCCTGAGCCGCAGTGAGACTCTGACTCAAAAAAAAAAAAATTTTTAAACTAGCCAGATGTTGTGGCACATGCCTGTCGTCTCAGCTACTCGGGAGGTTGGGGCAAGAGGGTTGTCTGAGCCCAGCAGATTGAGGCTGTGGTGACCTGCACTCTAGCCTGGGTGACAGAGTAAGACCCCAACTAAAAAAATTAAATTAAATTAGATTAAAAAGAAGGAAAAAAAAAAAAAGAAAAGAAAATGTGGAGGAAGAGGTGTATTTTGAGACAGTGATCAGCTTTAGGCAATCACTAGCTAATCCCATTGAGCAAACAGACTCCAGACCCCAGTTTGCCTTTAAGATCCCAAGGGCTACAATGGTGTTTCTAGAACAAGTGTGATACATGAATGCAAAAAATAGGGAACGTAAGAGCATGGTCACATGTCCCCTGTCTGTGTACACTATCAGTTTGGTAATTTTCAGGGTAATAAATTCATGGTTGAGAGTTGATATGGGGTGGTCCAGGAAGGCTGTCTCAATGGCATTTTACAGCCAGCATACGCTTCCTTTTTTTTTTCTTTTTGAGTTGGGGTCTCACTCTGTCCCCCAGGCTGGAGTGCAGTTGCACAATCATGGTTCACTACCTCCTGGGCTCAGGTGATCCTTCCACCTCAGTCTTCCCAGTAGCTGAGACTGCAGGTGCACAACATCATGCCTGGCCAATTTTTTGATTTACTGTAGAGACAAGGTCTTGCTATGTAGCCCAAGCTGGCCTCAAACTCCTGGGCTCAGGCAATTCTCCCACCCCGGCCTTCCAAAGTACCAGGATTCCACCACACCTGGCCTCCAGCAATTTCTCTAATTTTTTAATTTTATTTTTCAGACTATGCTTCCACTCTTCATCCTCGAACTGTTTTTTTTTTTTCCTGTGCAAGTTATCTTTAAATAATAAAAGCCCTTTTCTTCCTAGTATGCCTTGCCTGTAATGACTTCAATGAAACATTCAGGTCCTAGGGAGCCTGGGACTGCTTTGTGATTCACGTTATTACAAAATACATCCCATTAAGATGATCCACAGGCTGGACTGGACTTAACAAACCTTCATTCTTCAGACTCTTAGGGTGATATTAACTTAAATAAAATAAGAAAGGGAAGAGAAATCTGGTTTATTGGACACCGGAGACCAAGATCTTTACCCTCCCGGCTCGTAAATGCGTGTCCATGGCCCAGCGACTCTCACATCATCATTAGGGGTCGCAGACTACACGTATGTATAATTAAGTGGCCCTCTGGGACTGCAAAAGGCCAGCATGTGTTTCCACAGGGAGCACACGTGGCGCTTGATTCACGAGTTTACAGGAGCACCTGGCTACCTTTAACCTTCATGATGGGCTGCGTGGAAATTCATGGGGCTGCCTTGTGCTGTCCAAAGCAAGGGTAGGGAAGCTTGGCCCGTGGCCAACTCTGGCTCACCCCTTATTGTATAAATAAAGTTTTATTGGAACACAGCCTTGTCCATGTATTTGCATATCGTCTGGTGGTGTTTTAGCCCTGGAACAGCAGAACTGAGTTATTGCAATGGATACTGTACATGGCCCAAAGAGTCCTACAATATTTACTTTTTTTGTTGTTGGAGTCTCAGTCTGTCACCTAGGCTGGAATGCAGTGGCACTCTCAAAGCCACTGCAACCTCAACCTGCTGGGCTCAGGCAATTCTTCTGCCTCAGCCTCCTGAGTAGCTGGAACCATAGGTTCGCACCATCACGCCCGGCTAATTTTTTTTTTTGTAATTGTAGACTCAAGGTCTCACCATGTTGCCTGGCGAGTCTCGAACCCCTGGGCTCAGGTAATCCTCTTGCCACCGCCTCCCAAATTGCTAGAAGTACAGGCATGAGTCACTGTGCCTGGTTCTATATGGCTTTTAAAAAGACTTCTTTGCAGAGGTTTCATAACCTCTTGATCTAAAGGAAAACCTTTGTTTCATAACTATTGAACATATATATGATTGTAAAATGAGTAAAAATTATATTAAATTAGTCAAATATTATTTTATGTCCGGGTGTGGAGGTTCATGCCTGTAATCCCAGCACTTGGGAGTCCAAGGTGGGAGGATCACTTGAGGCCAGGAGTTCGAGACCAGACTAGGCAGCATAGTGAGACCCTGTCTCTACAGAGAATTGAAAAACTGACCGGACTTGGTGGCTCAACCTGTAATCCCAGCACTTTGGGAGGCCGAGATGAGTGAATTGCCTGAGCCCACAGATTCTAGATCAGCCCAGGCAACTTGGCGAGACGTCATCTCTACAATAAATCAAAAATTAGCCAGGCATGGTAGCTCGTGCCTATAGTTCCAGCTACTTGGAAGGCTGAGGAAGAAGGATCACCAGAGTCCAGCAGGTAGATGCTGGGGTGGCCATGTCACTGTACTCCTGGGTGACAGAGTGAACTCCAACTCAAAAAAAAAAAATTAGTTGGACATGGTGGCACATGCCTTTAGTCCCAGTTACCCGGGAGGCTGAGGTGGAAGGATCACCTGAGCCCAGGAGGTCGAGGCTACAGTAAACTATGATTGCAAGACTGCACCCTGGGTAAAACAGAGATAATTTAAAAAACCCCCAAAAACTAAAACGTACATATATGTAAAATATCAGGGCACATTATTCATATTAAACATAATATCATGGTTCTAGGAGTCACTTGATCTGCCTAGGAATATAAATGTTTGTTAAAAAACTTACACTTTTTTTCTAGGCTCTTCTTTTGTCGTCAAGAAATTAAATAAATAAAAACAATAGCCCCGAGTTTTGTAAACTCTCCCACCACACACTGTCTCATGTTCCCCTTCTGGCTCTGTGGCAGCTGTTAACTATCAAATCCTATTTCTAGAACTGTGCTGACATCAGTCGATGATCATACACCAAGCTGCTGGTCCTGACACACACGTCGCGGGTTGAGGCTGTGAGAACAGAGCCGCTCTGTTAAAACCAGCTCTGTTAGTGTCCCAGGGAAAATATCTACGTTTGCCAAATCAATTCCTTCCCTGATCCATGGGGAAGAACCATTTTCCAAACTCTAAAAAGGTGATTCAGACACAGGAGAAAAAAAAAAAACCCTCCAAAATTAAAATGATAAAACAAAAATTTGCTTGACAGCAAAAGTACTTCCAAATGGATGGAATTGAATCCAAAACTGCGCCTGCAACAAATTTAACTGACAAGAAACCCTGCATAATGGACTCGGTTTTATTATTAATGCTAATATGGGCACATTTTTGTTCTATTGGGTTGATGGCAAGAAGATAAAAGCCCACCACAGGCACTAAAATATCCCTACTCCGCTGAAATGCTGATTGTAGTTAGAATGCCTGCTGATTGTAGTTAGAATGCCGATGCTTCCTCTTGTAAGGAATAAAAAAACATTCTTTTTCAAGGAAGTGCTACTATCCAGGCCATTTCAGACCCAGGTATAGCTTTGAAATAGCATTTCCTAAAATAACTCAACGCAACACTTAAAAATCAGTTCCTTTGTGAAATCCAAAATTATGGAGATAAAATTTTTATTAAAGTGATAAATATATTTCTTCTATGATTTTTAATGAGCACTTCTTCAAGATTAATAATTAGGCTGGAGATGGTGGCTCACGTATATTATCCAGCACTTTGGGAAGCCCAGGCAGGAGGATCGCTTGAGGGCAGGAATTCAAGACCAGCCCGGACAACAGAGCGAGACTCTGTCTCTACAAAAAATTAAAGAATTAGCCAGGTGTGGTGGCGCACACCTGTAGTCCCAGCTACTCAGGAGGCCTGAGCCCTGGCGGTCAAGGCCGTGATGGTGCCACGGCACACCAACCTGGGCAATAAAGTGAGTCCCTGACTCAAAAAAAAAAAAAGATTAATAATTAACCTCACAGAGTCCTTCTAATCAGTATTGAAGTTTACATTCAGGGTAAGGAAGTCAAATGGTGTTTTTTTTTTTTTTTTTTTTTCTGCCACCTTGCCTCCTCCCGGACATCAGAATTTAAGACCCTCTCCTGCCCCAACCCCAAGTTCCAGTGGGAGACAGGCAGTCGCCGGACAGGGACTGTGCGAGGCAGGGCCATGCCCAGGGGGATCTGGCTCATTCCAGGTTCCTGAGCCAAGCACAGAGCGCCACAGTTGCTTGCCATCTCCGGGGTCAAGGTCCAGTGCCAAAGCCAGGTCATCTGAGAAGCTGCAGTTGGGTTTTGGAGATCAAGACCCACCTAAGGTCAGGAACTCCAGGAGGCTGGGAGCAGCAGGAAGCAGAATGCAGGAAGGCCAGCCCCAGGGGACGTCAATCTGGGTTGACTTTGTTTCTAGCTGGGCTTGGTGGCTCAGCCTGTAATCTCGCGCCTTTGGGAGGCTGAGGTGAGTGGATTGCCTGAGCCTGCGGGTTCGAGACCCGCCTGGGCAGGTGAGACCTCATCTCCACAATAATTCAAAAAATTAGCCGGGCGTGGTAGCGCGCGCCTGTTGTTCCAGCTACTTGGAAGGCTGAGGCGGAAGGATCGCCAGAGCCCAGCAGGTCAAGGCTGCAGTGGCTGGGAGGGGGCCACTGCACTCCAGTCTGGGCGACAGAGTGAGACTCCAACTCAAAAAAAAAAAAAAAAAAAAAAGAGTCCTGTTTCTGCTCCTTTGCGGTGGCAGCGCAGTAGCAGTCAGAGCACAGGGTGTGGCTGCTTTGAAGGTGAAAGTGTTGCAGACAAGCCTTGATCCAGCTGCAGCCAACCCCCATTACAAGAGGTCGGTTATAGATCTCGTCCTGTGGAGATAATTGAAATGACAATTGCCCTGCGCTCTAAGCCCTCATTTGTCATTCTACGTTCTTCCACCTCCTGTCTCCTCCATTTATTACATTATTCAGCCTTTTCCTACTTTCTAGGTCCATGTTGCCTATGGGAGACAAAATTTTAAGATGACCCCCAAGTTCCACCCCTTGGTGTATACACAGAAGGTGCCAAAAAAATGTATATACAATTTTTTTTTTTGAGTTGGCATCTCACTCCATTGCCCAGGCTGGAGTGCAGTGGCACACTCACGGCCACCCCAGCATCGACCTGCTGGGCTCCGACGATCCTTCCGCTTCAGCCTTCCAAGCGGCCAGAACTACAGGTGTGCGCTACCACGCCTGGCTAATTTTTTGGTTCATTGCAGAGATGAGGTCTAGCTAAGTTTCCCAGGCTGGTCTCAAACCCCTGGGCTCAGGCAATCCACTCGCCTCGGCCTCCCAAAGTGCTGGGATTACAGGCTTGAGCCACAGCACCCGGCCTACACATTTTAAGAAAGGAAAAAACTGTATTAAAATTGTAATGCCCAATATACATCTGCCTGTCACTGGTGACACAAGCAGTCATTTGATTAATACCATCCACATCACACTACACATCACTATCATAACTCAATCCAATTTCGAAAAGAAATACATAGATAACATCTCTTCAGATGTGTATATAGTTTTGGGTATCCCCAATATACCCTGTACACTCCCCTCCCCATGAATATGGGCAAGACCAGTAAATGAATGGGATGTCACTCCAGCATTCAAGTTGACTTTGACTTTGAGTTACTCAAAAGGGAATTTAGACTGGGCACAGTGGCTCATGCCTGTAATCCCAGCACTTTGGGAGACCGAGGTGGAAGGATGGTTTGAGCTCAGTAGTTTGAGACCAGCCTGGACCACATAGTGAGACCCTGTCTCTATAAATGAAAAAGAGAAAGGGAATTTATCTTGGGTGAGTCTGGCTTAATCAGGCAAGCCCTTTAAAAGAAGGTGAAGGTCAAAGAAAATAATATATCCTGCTGGCCTCATGGAAAAGAAACCAACTGTTGTGTCATGAGAAGAGAGTTTACAGGTTGAAGACTTGAGATGGCCTCCTGGAGCCGCCAGCCGTCCCTGGTCACACAGATGCAGGGAAATGAATTCTCCCAACAACAAGTGAGTGGGGAAGAAGACCCTGAGCCTCAAAGGAGACCCCAGTCCACAATGTGACTTCAGCCTTGGCCTGAGGCCCTGAGAAGAGGACTCAGCTAACCAGAAGTCCCAGACTCCTGACCTACAGAAACTATCAGGAAATACCCTTATGTTGCTGTTGTTATTGTTTGAGTCGGGGTCTCACTCTGTCGTCCAGGTTAGAGTACAGTGGCACAATCACAGCCCACAGCGGCCTCCACCTTTTGTGTTCAGGTGAACCTTCCCTCTCAGCCTCCCAAGTAGCTGAGACTAAGGCACACACCACCACGCCCAGCTAATGTTTAAATTTTTGTGGTGACGAGGTCTCACTATGTTGCCCAGGCTGGTCTCAAACTCCTAGGCTCAAGAGATCCTCCCTCCTCGGCCTCCCAACGTTCTGGGATTGTCATTTATGTTGTTTTAAGCCACTAACTCTGTAGTAATTTGTGCTGGAGCAACCAGAAATGAATGCACTGTCCATCAGAACTTCCTGTGACAATGGAAACATTCATATGTGCTTGTTAACATGGCAGCCACTAGGTACAGGGGGCTACTGAGCATTTGCAATGAGGCTAGTGTGACTGAGGGACTGAACGCTTTATTTAATTTTAATTAATTTAAACACAGGTGGTCACACTTGGCCACCCCACAAGACGGGGAAGTTCTAGATTCATAATAATAAAGATGATCCCAAAAAAGGGTTTTTGTTGGTTTTTTGAGTCGGAGTCTCACTCCATCGCCCAGGCTAGAGTGCAGTAGCATACGCACGACCACCCCAGCATCGACCTGCTGAGCTCAGGCAATCCTTCCACCTCAGCCTTCCAAGTAGCTGGAACAACAGGCACGCACTACCACACCCAGCTAATTTTTTTATTTATTGTACAGACGAGGTCTCACCAAGTCACCCGGGCTGGTCTGGAACCCATGGGCTCAGGTGATCCTCTCACCTCGGCCTCTCAAAGTGCTGGGATTACAGGCTCAAGCCACCACGCCAAGCCCAAAAAAAGAGAGGTTTTTTAATGTTCTTGATCACAAATAGCTGCCTTCTGAGTTCGATTTTGAAGTTTAATTTTTAAAAAGTTTTTTTTTAGAGACAGGGTCTTACTCTGTTGCCCAGGCTGGAGTGCTATAGTGCAATCATAGCTCACTGCAACCTCGAACACCTGGGCTCAAGAGATTCTCTCACCTCAGCCTCCCAAAGCGTTGGGATTACAGGCATGAGCCACAGAACCCGGCCTGAAGTTTAATCTTTTTTTTTTTTTTTTTTTTTTTTGTGTTGGAGTCTTACTCTGTTGCCCAGACTGGAGTGCGGTGGCATGATCATGGCTACCGCAGTCTCAACCTGCTGAACTTAGTTGATCTTTCTGCCTCAGCCTCCAGAGTAGCTGGGACTATAGGAATGAGACACCACACCCGGCTAATTTTTTGATTGTTTATAAAGACAAGGTCTTGCTATGTTGCCCAGGCTGGTTTTGAATCCCTGGGCTTAGGCAATTCTCCAGCCTTGGCCTCCCCAAGTGCTGGGATGACAGGTGTAAGCCACCATGCCCAGTCTGATCTCTCATTCTTATTATCTCATAGGAAAGACTTTCCTTTCAAGGCATGTGTTTCTTTGTGAGATGACTTGTTTACCGACGCTTTTCCCCACAGGGATGTGAGCTCACTGGAGTCTGGAATCGTATTTATTTTGTTCACTGCTGTGTCACCTGTACTTGTGACATTCAATTATTGAATAAATGAATGAATGTGATGACTGAAGACTATCTTTTAAAGCGATGTATGTTCTGAAGTGCAGAGCCTGATGACAGACCATTAGAGGTTGAGCAAAATTAGGTAGTTGTTAGCAGAGCACGAGGAGGTATCATGAGATAAATTAACTTAGAAAAGTCAAGAGAAGTTATTGAAGAACGGGAGAGAGAGAGAGAGAGAGAGAGAGAGAGAGAGAGAGAGAGAGAGAGAGAGAGAGAGAGAGTG
>NW_007245929.1:299054-301007 GCF_000164805.1 Carlito syrichta
GTTCCAGCTACTTGGAAGGCTGAGGCGGAAGGATCGCAGAGCCCAGCAGGTGGAGGCTGTGGTGGCCGGAAGCGGCCACTGTACTCCAGTCTGGGTGACAGAGTGAGACTTCAACTCAAAAAAACCCCTTAAATTAAATTTTAAAAAATAAAAAATTTTAGTGGGCCAAGTGTGGCAACTCATATCTATAATCCCTTTCGGAGGTCGAGGTGTAGGATTGCTTGAAGCCAGGGCTTCAAGACCAGCATGGACAGCATAGCAGGGCACCATCTTTACTAAAAATTAAAATAAAATAAAAAGCCAGGTGTGGTGGCACACACCTGTAGTCCCAGATATTAGGGAATCTGAGAATGGGAGGATCACTTAAGCCCAGGAGGTTGAGGCTGCAGTAGGCTATGATCACACCGCTGCACTCTAGCCTGGGCTACAGATTGACACTCTGTCTCTCTTTTTTTTTAAGTATAAAAATAGGAAGACAGAGAAGTCATGCAGAAGGGAGAGAGAGAGAGAGAGAGAGAGAGAGAGAGAGAAGGAAGAGGAGGAGGAAGAAGAGCAAGGGGGAGGAGAGGATTGTCAGGTTATAGCAGTTATCAGTCAGGAATCTTAAGACCCATCCTTGGAACTAAAATACAGAACTCCTCTCATAGTCAATGCATAATCAACCAGAATATACCCCGTCTTGGAGCCAAGGATGGCAATGGGCTCTATTTCACACAGCTTGGCTCACACTGGAGGATGCTGCTTTTCAGCTGCTCAGGCCTCTCTCCAGAGGCGACTACAACCCTGGATACACAAAGCCCAGCTTTTATTTGCAGTCCATCAGATGTTCCCAGAGGTCCCCTCTCTTCTGTTTACCTCTCAGACTGTTCAGAATCCCCAAAAGTCTCAAGGCCCCTTTGTGTCTTACTTGCATACTCCAGTTATTCCTTCATTTGGGACTACTCAGCAGGTCATAGAAGACACAGGGAAGGGGTCACTGGGACATCGCTGGCTTCTCTTCAACGCAGGGCTGCTGGGATGAGTATGGACTTGTCTTTGATGTTCATTGAACCTCCCAGAATTTCAGAGACAAACATGGGTATTTGGTGTGTTGCCAGTCTGATGAGTCCTGGATTACAGTAAAGATGTACATGTCTTCTTCTTCTTCTTTTTGAATTGAAACCTCACTGTCACCCAGGTTGGAGTGCAGTGGCGTGCTCACGGCCACCACAGCCTTGACCTGCTGGGTTCAGGTGATCCTTCCACCTCAGTCTTCCAAGTAGCTGGAACCACAGGTGCGCACTACCATGCCCAGCTAATTTTTGTATTTAGATCTTGCCAAGTTACCCAGGTTGGTCAAGTTGTATGTTTCTTGATGTTGTTTACATGCACAACATATGTGTGAAGATATATGTTCGTTTAATTAAGATCACAAGTAGTTGCAGGATGTTAACCACATGTTCCTTTCTTTGCAGCAAGCAGTGTCTTGAACTCTGAGTCACAGACAGCAATCCAATTCTAGGACTGTAAGTCGATGGGCCCAGGGTTTCTAACTGTCGTAGAGACATGTCTTTAAAAAGTGTGTGAGCTGGATGTGGTACCTCATGCCTGTAATCCCAGCACTTTGGGAGGCTGAAGAGGGAGGATCACTTGAGCCCATGAGCTCAAGATCAGCTGGGCAACATAGCAAGACCTCATCTCTACCAAAAATATTAGGCAGACATCTATAGTCCCAGCTACTGGGGAGGCTGGGGTGGGAGGATTGTCTAAGTCCAGGGGGTCGAACTGTGATTATGCCATTGCACTCCAGCCTGGGCCACAGAGTGAGACTCTGACTCAAATTTTTTTTTTAAAAAGCTGTACAAGCCGGGCTCGGTGGCTCAATCTGTAATCTTGCGCCTTTGGGAGGCTGAGGTGAGTGGATTGCCTGAACCCGCAGGTTCGAGACCCGCCTGGGCAGCAAGACCTCATCTC
>NW_007245929.1:301475-339498 GCF_000164805.1 Carlito syrichta
GGTTGAGGTGGAAGGATCGCCGGAGCCCAGCAGGTCGAGGCTGCAGTGGCCGGGAGCGGCCACTGCACTCTAGTCTGGGTGACAGAGTGAGACTCCAACTCAAAAAAAAAAAAAGCTGTACGTTTGCTATTTACATTGATTCAAAAGCATACAGACATGCTTACTGAGCACCTACTAAGTCCTAGTGCTGGCATTGCCAGGCTACATCTTGGTCTTCATTGAGTACACTGTCTAGTGGGTGAAACAAATGATGTCAGTTAACGACTTTAAGGACACATGGCACATGCCGTGAGAGAGAGACGCATGTAAAGTCAGTGCGAACATGACAGATAAATCGATTACTACTACTTGGAGGGCACATGGAGAGGAAAACGATGCTTACACTTAAATGAGCAGAAATTTGCCAGGCACATTGGCTCATGCCTGTCATAAAGTGAGGCGAAGGTGGGGGAGTCCCTCGAGCCCAGGAGTTCGAGACCAGCCTAGGCAACATAGCAAGACCCCATTTTGACAAACAAAACTTCTAAAAATTAGCTGAGCAGGGTGGCCTCTGTAGTCCCAACTACTCAGGAGGCTGAGGAAGAGGATCACTTGAGCTTAGGTGTTCGAGGCTGCAGTGGTCGTGTGACTGCACTCCAACCTGAGCAACAGAGCAAGACCCTGTCTCAAAGATAAAGAAATAAATAAAATGAGTGGAAATCTGATAGATAGATAAGTGGTAGAGGGAAAACCAGACAGGAGACATATCTGAGAGATGTTAGGGTACAGATGACCAAGGACCCACTTTGATATACTAAAAAGTCTGGGTTTTATAGCCTAGGGCAGTAGTTCTCAAAGTGGGGTCCCTAGACCATCACCAACACCTGTAATCATATTAGAAAAGTAAGCCATTAGTCTTCACCCCAGACTTTCTGAGTCAGAACCTCTGGGCATGATGCAGGCGCAGTGGTTCATGCATGTAATCCCAGTACCCTGAGGGGATATGGCAGGAGGATCGCTTGAGCCCAGGAGTTGGAGACCAGACTAGGCAACATACCTTGTCTCTACAAAATTTTGTAAAAATTATCCAGGCATAGTGGTGTGTGCCTGTACTCCTAGCTACTTGGGAAACTGAAGTGGAAGGATCACCTGAACCCAGAAGGCTGAAGCTGTGGTGAGGCGTGATGGTTCCACTGCACTTCAAACTGGATGCCAGAGTGAGACTCCAACTAAAAACAAACAAACAAAACAAACATACACACACAAAACAAAACCTTCCAAATTCGTAATAACTTTTCCTTATTATATTTTTTTTGCATCTGATACTAATATATGGCCATCTTTCTTTAGGTGCTCCCTGGAACTTTGACAATATGATAAGGGAGTCCTTGTGCTTGAAAAAGTTCAAAACCACCGATTTGGTGCCTTGAATGTCACTTGGTTATAATTACTGTTAGCGTCTGACGGTGTCAGGAGACCAGGTACTGCATTTGAACTGCACACACACAGGGAGATTTTTGTGTTGTTTGCTTTGCTGACACTTTTTTCTCTTCCTTAGAGTTGAGTTTGTCAGCTCAGCACTGGAGAGGATGTTTAGGTCTGCCTGGGACTTTGCATACGATTAGGGGAGCAGCCATCAGGTAAGTCACAAGACACAGATCTCCCAAAGGTAGGATTAGGTGAAAGATTAGTTTATTTTACAACCTAATTCTAATTTCTTTGACAAAAGAGAGATCACTTTATTAAAACAGATAACAAACATTAGAAAGCAAAGAAGACAGCCCTGCAGAACAAAGTCCTAAAGAAAACACACACCTGAGCATGTTTGCAGGATTTCCACCCATCCTTGAATCTCACCAATCATTGGCTGATCTTTGTTTTTTCTTCAAGTTTTGTAGAAAATTTCTTTTTTTTTTTCTTTAAGAAAAAAAATTTTTTTTTTGAGTTGGAGTCTCACTCCATCACCCAGGTTAGAGTGCAGTGGCACACTCACAGCCACCCCAGCGTCAACCTGCTGGGCTCCGGCGATCCTTCTACCTCAGCCTTCCAAGTAGTCGGAACTACAGACATGTGCTATCACACCCAGCTAATTTTCTGATTTATTGTAGAGATGGGGTCTCATCATGTTGTCCAGGCTAGTCTCGAGCCCTCAGACTCAAGCAATCCTCTTGTCTTGGCCTCCCAAAGTGCTGGGATTATAGGCTTGAGCCACCGTGCCCGGCCAACTTTTTAAAATTTTTAAATTGAGCGCAAAGCAGTGGTGTGATCATGACTCACTGCAGCCTCCAATGTCTGGACTCAAGTGATCCTCGTGCCTCAGCCTTCCAGTATAGCTGGCACTACAGGCATGTGTCTCCATGCCTGGGCAATTTTTGTATTTTTTTGTAGACAGGATCTTGCTGTGTTGCCGAGGATGGTCTTAAACTGCCCTCAAGCGATCCTCCAGCCTGGCTAGTCTTTGTTCTTTAGAACAGTTTTAGGTTCACAGCAAAATTAAATGGAAAGTATAAAAATTTCTTAAGTCCCCTCCCCACATGCACAGCTGCCTGCGATACAGCCCACACCAGAGTGGGACATGCGTCACAACCAGTGAAACTGCAGCGGTTCATCATCAGCCCTCGAAGTCCATAGCTCACGGTGGAGTCACTCATGGTGTGGCATGTACTCTGGGTTGGACAAATGTGTGGACTCTTAAAGTCTTCAACTGACGGCAAGAGCCCCTCTCCACCTCTTATCTGAGTTACTCAAAGTCTATTGACTTGAAAAAGTAGTTTCACGACAACACCTAGACTGGTATGGACCAAACCTCTTGGTACCGCGGTCTCCTCAGGTTGACACATAACATTAACCACCCCAAGTCCACCCCTTGTCAAACTGGCCCCACTCACGTCTCCTTAGTTTGGACTTAATCTATGATGGGATAATACCAGGTAGTGCCTTTGCCTACCTCGATGACACAGCCATCCTGTGTGCAGCTGAAACCCCCTAACCTTCCCCCAGAAGAGGACGCCAAGTCCATGGGTGATGTTTACACTTCCCCTTGGTGTCCTGGAAATTAAATACTATAAAAGTGAACAACACTGAAGTACTATGGTGTAAAGTCAATACATCCTAGGTTACATGGTCAGGGGATAGGAGAGGGAAGAAGACATGTATATGATTTCTATACGTCTAAGCACATGTGTACACAGACATGTTCACAACAAAATATGGGAGAAGCATCAGGACAGTGATAGTCCTTGCTTTCACTGGTCACATGGCTGGAGCTGGCATTTATAATCACATTTTTTCCACTACCCATACCTTATTACCTTTGTTTGTTTGTTTGAGTCGGGGTCTCACTCTATCACCCAGGTTAGAGTGCAGTGGCACAATCACAGCTCACCTCAGCCTCCAACTCCTGGGCTCAAGCGATCTTCCCTCTTCAGTCTCATGAGTAGCTGAGACTTTAGGTGCATACCACCACACCTGACTAATTTTTTGAATTTTTGAAGAGATGCGATCTTGCTATGTTGCCCAGGCTGGTCTTGAAATCCTGGGGTCAAGTAATCCTCCTGCCTCGGCCTCCCAAAGTGCTGGGGTGGCAGGTGAGAGTTACCGTGCCTAGTCTTATATTACCTTTGCTCTCAGCAAATACCTCAGTTGGTCATCATTCTTTACCTGATGGGGTGACCCAAACTTTTATTCCTGAAGGGCCATTAGTAGTTCTGTCTGAATTGGGTTGTTGTAGTTTTCCACTGACTTTAATCATGGCACATGGTGATACTCAGAGACACCCAAGGGAACTTCTGTATTCCAGACACTCTTCCTGACCTTCATTGTGGACTAGGGGGTCCAATATTCCCTAGGCCATCAAGGTCAACAACCTGCCTTTTAGCCTGTTGATTCAGAGGCAGGAGGAACCCAGTGGCCAGGCAGCAGTCTTAACCTCTAGCTCAGTGGAGTCACTGTCGTGTCCCCTGTGGAAGTGTTCTTTCCCTTGGAGCCGTGACCACCAGGCCAGAGAGTATAAGGTTGCAGAACAGGAAGCAGACATGACCAGGGGTGACCGAGAGTGGTGACACTCCGCTTCCACACCTTGATTCCTGAGTTCACGCGTGCTGGCTGTGGGAGAAGCAGCACCATATGGTGGACACTGATTCAGAGCACACATGGCCTTCTGGAAAACCTGGCCCTGGCCCTGCAAGGAGTCAGCACCCAGCTGGTGCTGTCAACGAGTCTCCCCAAGGCCATCCTCCATTCCATCAGGCCAGCTGCTTCCGGGTGTGAAGAACGAGAGAGAGAGAGAGAGAGAGAGAGAGAGAGAGAGAGAGAGAAAGAGAGAGAGAGAGAGAGAGAGAGAGCAGGTTCATAGCCACACCTCATTTTCTGTGAATGAGATCCTTGAGCAGAAGTGGTGCCATGTGGGATGCCCTGAGCCAGTGAGGCATTCTGAAAGTCTGTGGACCATAGTGTTTGCAGAAACACTGCAGGCGGGAAAAGCAACTCTGTATCCAGCAAGAACAAGCCTTTTCATGGCAGAAGAAGCCCAATTAACCTGCAGCCAGGTAATTAACCTGCGATGAGGGATCTGGCTGGTCACCTGAGGCACTGGTGCTGTACTGGGACTCAGAGTAGGTCTCTTTGCTGTCAGCCTAGGCACTCAGTGTCAGCTGTGGCCAGGTCGGCCTTGGTGGGTGACTCCACATTGCTGAGTCCATGCGTAGCCTCCATCCTGACACCATGGCCACGTGGTCCATGAGCCCCGGGTGGTAACAGGGTGGCTGGGAAGAGAGGCTGGCTGGTCCCACAGAATGGGTCATCTTGTCCACCTGATGTTTAAAGTTCTTCTCCACTGAGGTCAGCCTTCGGTGGGTGTTCACATGGGACACAACCGTCTTCATGTTTTTCAGCCGTTCCTGGAGGTCTGTTCACACAGCTCTCTCCAGACTTCCTTGTCACCGGTGTTCCGGTCACGTTTCTGCCAGGTCCCTGACCATCCAGCCAAAGTGTTGGCTGTAGTTCATGAACTGGTATGTATGGGGAGGGGACCCCCCAAAAACTGGAATTGTCTTCTAGAGGGCGGCCCCTTGTAGACCAGGCTTCCCCCACTAGGCAAGTGTTCTAGGAACCCATCGGCATCAGTGGACCAGCTAGCATTGCTGTGAGAGGCTGCATTCGGCTTCATTGAATTTTTGTGGAGATTCTTTCAACACGTTTGCCCCGTTCAGGATGGATCATTCATGAACTGGGTGATTCATGAACCATGCTGAGTGTCCAGTTTTTGATCCAAAGCAGCATGATCCCCGTGCCCCACCCCATTCACCTCATCTTGCCCTGAGCGGCATCTTTTTTTAATTTGTTTTCCAGGATGAAGAAGCTCTCACAGGGAAACATTCTGCAGATATGGAAGAGGTGAAAAAAGAAACAGCAGAAGCACTAAAAGTCATCAAAATGGACAAGTTCAGAAACTGTTGTGAGTGGGAAAAGCATCTCAATAGGTGTATTGGATCCAACAGAGAGTACTTTGAAGGTAACTGGAGTGTAAACATGAAGGAATAAAGATACTTTTTTTATAAATGCATTGTGGGTTTTTTCGGGTTCCCCTGGTATAACCATTCTGGCCATTCTAAGCGAAGTGAGCAAGCAGCTGCACTGGAGGAGCTGCCCCATGGCCCACCCTCCAGTGGCGCCTGCATGGAACATCCGCAACCAGGTTTATACTTTCTCCTCCTGCAGCTGATCCCAGGCAGCACCCCCAGGCCGTAGGCACAGGCCAGAGAGAGAAGACAGCCCGACAGGGCGGAGACCCAGGGAACAGTGGGTGAGGTGAGATCCCAGAGGCAGTCTGCTGGCATGATGCGTTCTTGGGGGAGGTTCATCTTTTTCTACTAGGGCTTCCACTGATTGAATGAAGCCCACCCACACTATAGAGGGTCGTCTGTTTTTCTTAAAATTTATGGATTTAAATGTTAATTTCTTAAAAAACAAATCCCAGCACTTTGGGAGGCCGAGGCAGGAGGATCAATTGTGCCCAGGAGTTCGAGACCAGCCTGGGCAACATAGTGAGACTTCATCTCTTAAAGACAAAACAAAGCAAAACAAAAACTTCACAGAAACATCTAGAATAATGTTTGGCCAGCTATTTACATAGCATTATCTAACCAAGTTAACACATAAAATTAAACATCACGATGTTCTCTTCAATAGGAGAAAGCCCACTCTCCCTCTCTCCTTCCTTTATTCTTTCTCTCCTCCTTTTTCTTTCCACAAATGTTTCCTGAGAGCGACCAGATCCTGATCCTAGAAGCCCACTGATGAAGTCGATGAAGTCGGCCGTCTCCTTGGTAACCATCTCTAACCCAGAATGGAATCGGAGCCATTCTCTGAAGCAGACTGTCTTCTTTAAAGGGATCGTCTATCCCTTTCCAATTTTAAACCCTCACTTACAAGAACATAATTTTACTATCTCTTTTTAAACAGGAAAATAAGTTTACAAAGAGATTAACGGCAGGCGCTGCTGTTTAGCTGGTGCTGATTTAGAATTTGTCACGATGTGGTCAGAGATTGGCTCAGAGATGACTTATGTATTACAGGGTTTGTCATGTAAATTAATGGTTTAAAAATATTTCAGGGGGAAACATTAAGCCACTTAAAAAAAACGCTGTTTTCAAGATATGTGGATGGTTAACTATAAAATGAATGAAACATGTAAGTGACACTCCATTTTAAAATAGATGTGTGAAAGCAGGTCCAGGCCGGGCTCGCTGGCTCAGCCTGTAATCCCAGCACTTTGGGAGGTCGAGGCGAGTGGACTGTCTGAGCCTGCGGGTTCTAGACCAGCCTGGGCAACTTGGTGAGACCTCTTCTCTATAATAAATCAAAAATTAGCCAGGTGTGGTAGCACATACCTGTAGTTCCAGTTACTTGGAAGGTTGAGGCAGAAGGATTGACGGAGCCTAGCAGGTCGACGCTGGGGTGACCGTGAGTGTGCCACTGCACTCCAGCCTGGGAGACAGAGTGAGACTCCAACTCAAAAAAAACAAAAAACAAAAACAGCTCCAAAGTTTTTCTGTTTGTCAAAACAAACTGGGAGAAGAGCCTATTTGAATTACTTACTATATTGCACATAAACTTGTGAATCAGAGAAGACACATTTCTGGACTTGGGACCACTACCCAACCAGCACCGTGGGAGCCTATTCCTGTGGGGTGTGGCCCAGCACCCTCATTGCCCTGTTGTCAATCTTGTATCTATTTCCAAATCCCCAGAAAGGGCACAAGCCTCCCATGCCCACTCCTCCCTGGCCGGGCAGCATAGGGGCTCACCATGCTCTTCCTAGCATCCAAGAATTTTTCCCAGTCCTGGTCATGGGCTGATTTTCACTCTCGTGTCTCAACTGTGTCCATGCAATGTAATCCCAGCACTTTGGGAGGCCGAGATGAGGGGATTTCCTGAGCCCACAGGTTCGAGAACAGCCTGGGCAACTTGGCAAGACCTCGTCTTTACAATAAATCAAAAAATTAGCAGGGTGTGGTAGCACATGTCTGTAGTTCCAGCTACTTGGAAGGCTGAGGCGGAAGGATTGCTGAAGCCCAGCAGGTAGATGCTGGGGTGGCCGTGAGCGTGTCACTGGACTCCAAGCTGGGCGACAGAGTGAGACTCTGACTCAAAAAAAAAAAAAAAAAATCATGCCTATACAGTAATCTCAGCACTTTGGGGTCGAGGCAGGAGGATTGCTTGAGCCCAGCAGTTGGAGACCAGCCTGGGCAACTTAGCCAGACCTCCTCTTAAAAAAAAAAAAAAAGCTGGCCGTGGTGAGCACTCCTTTAGTCCCTGCTACTCAGGAGGCTGAGGTAGAAGGATGCCTGAACCCAGGAGGTCAAGGCTTCATGATCCATGACAGTGCCACCACACTCTGGCCTGGGCAACTGAGTGGAGACCCTGACTCTAAATAAATAAATAAATAAAATTCCTCGAGATATCCTTCCCATTAAATCATGTCCAGTCTAATCACATGTATGCTTTTGTCAGTCATTCATGGGTCAAAACGTTATCCAGGGCACAAAAATAAATGTCAAAAAGAGACATCATCACAAACTAAACATGTTACAAAACTCAGTAACACAGCAGAGAGCTGATTGGTTGAGAGTGTATGCTTTATAGTATAATAACGCTCATTGGATAAGAGTACACAGCACAATCTGTTATATCCTCTCTCATTGGCTGAGAGAGTAGGCTCTCAGACTCTGGGGAAAACAGATCATCTACCCAACGCGAGGGAGCATGTATGGAGACATTTATTTTTCCTTTAAAATTACGACTATTAAGTCAATTTGGAGACATATAGCTGTATAACAAATTAGTGTCATAAGAAGCTGTACTAAATGTAGTGTGCATAAACTTGAAAATGGTTTTGTTTTAAAATCTCATCTTTAATGTAGACTTTTCATGATTTTAAGCCTAGTGACTCCCTTATGTTAAATTAGTCCTATAATTGGCAAATCCGACAATGTGAGAGTTTTTTCATTTGCCTGTTTTGTGTTTTCGTTCGTTTGTTTTTTGTGGTCTCACTCTGTCACCCAGGCTGGAGTGCAGTGGCACCATCAAGGCTCACTTCAGCCTCAACTTCCTGGGCTCAGATGATCTTTCAACCTCAGTCCCCTGAGTAGCTGGGATTATAGGTGTGCACCACCACATCCAGCTAATTTGCAAACATTTTTTAGAGACAAGGTCTCACTATGTTGCATAGACTGGTGTAGAATTCCTGGGCTCAAGTGATCCTCCTGCCTTGGCCTCCCAAAGTGCTGGGATTACAGGTGTGAGCCACCACGTCCATCCACAGTGCGTGTTTTTGAATGGGATTTGACCATTATGTCAACTTTTCTTATCTTTGGGGGTATGTTTTTGTCATGCCTATGTTATTATCTAATGAGAAATTGCTATTGACTGATGGCAAGTTTGCCTGATCTTGTAAATAAAGTTTTATTGGAACAGAGTCACACTCTTAGGTCTTGTTGTGGCTGTTTCACAGTATATGAACAGAGTCAAATAGTTGGGACAGAGACCATTTAATCCTCAAAACTCAAAATGCTTTCTATCTGTCATTGTAGGGGGAAAATCATGGGACCTTCCTGCTGTAGGCACTTATAACATTGTTGTCCTTTCAGATAGGTAGAGGGAGATCTTCTAGACTTAAAAAATGAGCCAACAAACCCCTTCGGGTTCCCTCCTACTGTGGAAGATTTTCTGTCCTCTCAGTAAATCCTGCTTTCAAAAAAAAAAAAGAGCTAATATAAGTTACTTGCCTCTATCTCTCTGAATCTTCAAAAATAAACTACACCACCATCCATCTTGGATGTTTTAAGAAAATAGTTGCCTAGTGCAGTGTTGATTATGTAAACACAGTGCAAGCCATTTAAATGATTTTACATTTTCTAGTAGCCACACTAAAAAAGTTGAAAGAAACAGGTGAAATTATTATTATTATGCTTTTAGTTAGGAGTCTCAACTCTATCGCCCAGGCTGAAATGAAGTGGCACAATCATGGCTCACCATAACCTTGACCTCTTGGGCTTAGGCAATCCTCCAACCAACCGAGTAGCTGAGACAACAGGCACATGCCACCACACCTAGCTAACTTTTTAAATTTTCATTTATATTTTTTAGATATGAGGTCTGGCTATGTTTCCCAGGCTGGTCTCGAACTCCTTGGCTCAAATGATTCTCCAGCCTTGGCCTCTCAAAGTGCTGACATGAACCACCATGCCTGGTGAAATTAATTTTTGTAAAATATTTTATTTTACTCAACATATAAAAAATTACCATCTCAGCAAGTACTCAATAGGTAAAATTAGCAATGACATATTTTCCATTTTCTTTTTGTTCTAAGTCTTCAAAACCTAGGGTGTATTTTACATTTACAGCACACCTTGATTCGGACTAGCTACATTTCAAGTGTTCAGTAGACACATGTAGCTAGTGACTACTGTGTTGACAGTCCATTCCTAAAGTCAAGGGCAAGCTGATGACCTTCAATATTCTTTTTCATCTGTTTTCATGTCTCTACTCAATTACCGTTGAACTTTAAAAATTGCATGGAATGTACAAAGGTCAAACAGAGACCTTGTCCTGAGAAGTTTAATTTGCTTAAATGCTTATATGCTTATGTAGTTACTTTGCAGTTTTTTGAGTTTCAAATGATTGTAGACACCAGGTATACCTGCTAAGCTTCTGGGGAATCTTCCATGTACCAGAGCATAGGTGACTAAGACTCCCAAAGAAGGAGCAGGAGGTACTGTCTTGAAACAACTTATCCAAGCCTATGCTTTCCTTAACCAGAAAGAGGGCTCCACTCGCTTGCAGCTGTCCACACACAGCTTGGGTACATGCAGGCACCAATCTCAGGCAGACAGTAAAGTTCCTTGAGGGCAGGAGCCCAGCATTCCTCGAATATCAGAATGTAACATTTATCTTTCTATTTTTTAAATTTTGTATTTTATTTATTTATTTTCTGAGTTGGAGTCTCACTCTGTCACCCAGGCTGGAGTGCAATGGCACGCTCACAGCCACCGCAGCCTTGGTCTGCTGGGCTCAGGCAATCCTTCCGTTTCGGCTTCTCGAGTAGTTGGGACTATAAGTGCGTGCCACCATGCCTGGCTAATCTTCTGATTTATCATAAAGACAAAGTCTTGCCATGTTGCCCAGGCTAGTCTCAAACCCCTGGGCTCAGGCAATCCTCTCAGTTTTGTCTCCCAAAGAGTGGGATTATAGACTTGAGCCACCACAATTTTTCAAATTTTATTTCAATAGAAATCGAGTCTCACTATATTGTCCAGGCTAGCCTCAAACTCAGGCTTGGGAAATCTGTCTGCCTCGGCCTTCCTCAGTGCTAGGATCACAGGCATGAGCACTTGGACGAAATGTAACATTCCTTATTCCTTCTCTTTCTTTCCTCCTCTGATTTCTTCTAAAAAGCTACCCCCCTTCCATCTGCTTCTCAGTCCAATCCCTTCGAGTTTATAGAATTACATAAATAATGTATTGTTGTTCCATGAATCATAGTATTTCCTATTGATCAAGGTTCAGTCTTTTTCCTTCTATATGATCTGGTTAAAAGCTTGCTGTCTTTGATTTAATTTAAAAGAATTCATAAGAATGAGATTTGACTGTATCAGGAACAGGTTAAGAAATGAAAAAAGCCTTCACTGGGACATAGTATTTTGTTCTCTCTCTCTTTCCCTGTGTGTGTGTATTGGTCAAATTGAAAGCATGTTTGTGTTAAATACTCTCCAACCACCTAAAGTATTTCCATAATTTATACAACCTATCCACCAGATAGTCAACAAGCAAATTCATATACACTTCATACTCTTCTTTTTTGTAGATTTTTTTTTTTTTTGAGTTGGAGTCTCACTCTGTCTCCCAGACTGGAGTGCAGTGGCCGCTCCCAGCCACCACAGCCTCAACTTGCTGGGGCTCCGGCGATCCTTCCACCTCAGCCTTCCAAGTAGCTGGAACTACAGGCGTGCACTACCATACCTGGCTAATCTTTTGATTTATTGTAGAGATGAGGACTCACCAAGTTGCCCAGGCGGGTCTCGAACCTACGGGCTCAGGCACTCCACTCACCTCAGCCTCCCAAGGTGCGGGATTACAGGCTGAGCCACTGAGCTTGGCTTTTTTGTAGATTTATTTTATTTAGAGACAGGGTCAGGTTGTGTTGCTCAGGGTACTCTCTGCCTGGCCTCAAGTGATCTTCCTGCCTCAGCCTCCCTAAGTGCTGGGATTTCAGGTGTGAGTCACCATGACCAGCCCATACTCTTCAAATACAGAAACAAAATATTTGGATATTCTACAAGTAGGAATTGAATAAAGGTGACTGAACCAGTGCTGAAGAAAGGAATTTAGCGGGAGCCAGGTGTGTCTTGATTCACTATGGGTGGGGTGCAGGGAGGAATGGTGTTTTTTGTTTTTTTTTAGCATACGTATGTCCATCATCTCTATCTTGCCCATGGCAGACATCATCAATCAACATCATCCATCTCTTCCTACTGAGCACAGATGTGAGTTCAGAAGCTTCCTAAACATAACAGTCTAGGAAGGCACAGTCACGTGGTAGGAGCTGGCACGCAAGAGAACACCTACTTAATGTCTCTGGTATGAAAACTGGGGTTAGAGTCAACAGTGGTTGAAAGATCAGGAGATAATTACAGTATGATTAGTACTTACATACCAATGGTCTTACTTAATAAGACCATTACATCTTGATTGAACAATCACCAAGAACGTAAAGATCTATGGCTTCAGGAGCTTTTCCCATTTTGCTGTGCTGAATGTTTTTACCAACAGTTTCCATTTGCAAATTCCTGACTGCACTCTAGTCTGCAGGATTTTCTGTTCAGGAACCACTCTGAACAGAAGAACCCCTCCTTCTCCTCACCGTTGATAAGCTATGGACGCGCCCACATAAATTTGACAAATCTCTGTATTTTGTGTGTCCCCTGTATCCAGGCATCTTGTAGGCATTGTGTTTCCGTCCCCTGCTTTGCTGTGTTGGGCATCGTTCCCTAATTACAAAGGGCACCTCGATGGATATTGGTCCTGCCTCTCTGAAGTTCATTTATTATGTATTGACTTTCCGGTGTTAGAAGCAAAACAGCATTTATTTTCTGATCAACTTAGCTATTCTTACTGTGCGATGCATGGTGAGTCTTCCTTCCTCAGGACGGCATTGCCACCCTTTTGTTGTTGTTGGATTTTTTGTCTCCTTAATTTTAAACAGATAATTCACTCTACAAGGAAAACAGAATACACCATCAACTGCCACTCTCATTCATGTTAAAGAAAACGATGTCTTTTGCAGCAATAACTCACCTACCCAGAGGGCATCTTTCCAATAATCTCAGCCACGGAGAACAAGCTCAGAGAAAGAGGCCTCTGCGAAGCTCAAATGCATGCACTGAGCTCACCTCTCAGCTCTTATTCATGGACTGTTTCCTTCTTACTTTCCCATTCAGCAACCGTCTTTGCCCCTTTCAGACACGAGCCATATAAATCTGTTAGCTGGTGTCTTAGCCCACAGAAGATTAGAATCAGTGAATTCCAAGGCGATCAAGAGCTTTCTAGAAGTTGACAAGATGACTAGCTACAAAGGAGACAACAGAGAAAGAAATAGACCCAGATACAGAACTCAAGCATGTTAGCGCAAGGGGCCGTCTTGGGTCTGGTCAACCGGTTCTACGAGCTGTCATCACCCCATTGCCCTAGAGATCAGGTTCCTCTCATGTCTTTTAGTCATCAAGGGTCCTACATGTTCAGTGCTTCTATCTGAGGAAGGCAGGGTACAATGCACTTTGGAAGGCTTCTGGATAATGGAGGCATTTGGTGAAGGGACAGAGGACAGGCTTTGGTGTGAAACAGATCTGTATACCCCTACTTTCTGCTCTCTGTGGAACTCAGCATCTCCGAGTCTAATTTTCTTTACTTATAAAATGGAGAAAAGAGTTAATGAGAAAATGTTCATAAAATATTGGCTAGGATAAGGTGGGTTTTGGAATTCCCCAAACAGCCTGAAGCACCAAAGTTGTAAGTTGGCTGGGTACAGTGCTCATGCCGGTAATCCCAGCACTTTGGGAGGCTGATGAGAGAGGTTGCAGCGAGCGGTGTTGGTGCCACTGTACTTCAGCCTGGGTGACAGAGCGAGAACCCTACTCAAAAAATAATAAGAATTTCAGGACTATTTTCTGTTCTACCACCACCAAAATTCTAAAATCCTGGAAAATATGAAAGCTTCCCACTGTAACATGTGCCAGACTTGCGTTGACAGTAAATGAGGTCAACATTTAGTGACAACAGAGGGGATCAGTCTGATGTGGAGTTGATTTCCCCCAAATAAAGAATTGTCTGAACTAAGGAAGACAAAGAGGGAGACGCCTTGGTCTTAAGTGACAGTGAGCAACAGGACACTCTCACCCCTCCACATAGGTCAGGAGCATGATGTCCACTCCTGCAGAGACCTCCCAGGCTGGGGCTAAGACAGCAGGAGAGAAAGTCTTCAGCATTGAAAGGATGTAATCCCTGGTTTTAGCAAGTCATCTCTTGTCTACTGACCTAACATCAGCCACACCTTAGGTGAGTCTTATACCATCTCTTAATACATCGGAGGCTGGGTACGATGACTCTCACCTGTAATCTCAGCAATTTGGGAGGCTGAGGCGAGAGGATTGCCTGAGTCCAGGGGTTCAACACCAGCCTAGGCCACATAGTGAGACCTCATCTCTACAATAAATCAAAAAAATTAGCTGGACGTGGTGGTGTGCACCTGTAGTTCCAGCTACTTGGAAGATGAAAGGATCGCATGAGCCCAGTGGGCAAAGGCTGCAGTGGTCGCGAGCATGCCACTGCACTCCAGCCTGGATGACAGAGTGAGACTCATTTTTTCCAACTTGTTATTATTATTATTACTTTTGAGTTAGAGTCTCACTCTGTCATTCAGGCTGTAGTACAGTGGTGTGATCATGGCTACCACAACGTTAACCCCCTGGGCTCAGGCGATCCTTCCACTTCAGCCTCCTGAGTAACTGGAACTGCAGGCACACGCCAACATGCCCACTGGTTTTCTGATTTATTGTAAAGATGAGGTCTCACCAAGTTGCCCAGCCTGGTCTTAAACCACTGGGCTTAGGCAATCCTCTCACCTCAGCCTCCCAAAGTGCTGGGATTATAGGCGTGAGCCACTACACCTGGCCCTGAGATCATGTTTGAAAGATAAATTTATATGTTGTAGTTAACTAGAGGAGATAATTTGATTTCTAAAATGGTGCTTACTATTGACTATGATAAAGATTCAATCAAATACCAAAGAAAAGATCTTTCAATATGGGGCAGATAAAAGGGAGCCACAACTCAGTATGACGTTCCAGGTGGCTGATCACAGCTCTGCCCAAGCACAGAAAAAAAATCAGCACTTTGGGAGGCCGAAGCAGGAGGATCACACGAGCCCAGGAGTTCGAGACCAGCCTGGGCAACATAGTAAGACCTCGTCTTTACAAGAAATCAAAAAATTAGCTGGGTGTGGTGGCACATGCCTGTAGTCCCAGCTACTTGGGGGGCTTGAGCCCAGAAGGCAGAGGCTGCAGTGAGTCGTGATCATGCCACTGCACTCCAGCCTGTGGATGAGAGTAACAGAGACCCCAGCCCCAATAATAATAGTAATGTTGGTCTCACATTGTCTTCGAATTTGTTTTTTTCATTTTGCTGACTTGGTCTTTGGCAAGCCTTAGAATTATGACTTCAGAGACTCCAAGGGATTCCCAAGGGATCACCCGCTCCATTTCACTGATTGGGAAGTTGAGGCCCAGGGAGGCTGAGTGGTGCTGACTGTTGTCTATCCTACTGTAGCAGCGAGTCTGCTGGACACAGGCCCTGGGAAAGGCACAGTGATTGCTTCTGTTTCGGAAAAGACTCCCAGGCAGAACGACATCTGGAGTCGGATGCGTGGAATAGCTTTTAAAACCATCTCGAGTTTCGTGAGCAGCTCAGCAGTGCTTATAAAAGAAATGATCGGTCTGTGATTGCCACATCATTTTATCAGCGAGATAGTGATTCACTTTTTGTGGTGACATCTCACAGCAGCCTCAAGACCAGTCTCAACCTTGGCCTGGACCACTTTGCTCTGACTTGAGCCAACGCAAAATGCACAGGGTCGTTGGTCCAACTGTCACAGCTTCCTTCTGTACCACTTTGTCCAGCCGTGGGACACACACTTGCTGTCTGTGTAATAAAATTGTAAACGTGTGTGCACGCCTGCCCATGTAAGGCCTGGGCCTAAGGAATTTTACCACTCAACTTAATAGCACAGTAAATGAGATTCTTACACTACATGTTTTCTTCTCCTCTATACGGTGAAGAAACAATTGGTCTTTTCATTTAAAACACTCTTTTAAAAAAGAAGTTTGCATTAGCTACAGTAAATTCTAGATAAAAATGCTTCTGCTAATTCATTTTTCACTGAACCAACAAGTTTGCCAGTGAAGCCGCTTCTTTTATTTTTATTTTTAATAATGTCTTTGGTTTCAGTGTTAAGGTGGTGCTGGCCTGTTTTTTGTTTGTTTGTTTTTTGTTTTTTTTTTAGTTGGAGTCTCACTCGGTCACCCAGACTGGAGTGCAGTGGCTACTCCCAGCCACTGCAGCCTCGCCTGCTGGGCTCCAGTGATCCTTCCGCCTCAGCCTTCCAAATAGCCGGAATTACAGGCATGCGCTACCATGCCCTGCTGATTGTTTGATTTATTGTAGAGATAAGGTCTCACTGCCCAGGCAGGTCTCGAACCCGCGGGCTCAGGCAATCCACTCACCTCAGCCTCCCAAAGGCACGGGATGACAGGCTGAGCCACCGAGCCCGGCTGAAGCCGCTTCTTTATTTGAATTCATATTGAGAGTGAAATGTTTTTAAGTCATGTATTTGTGGTTTTTCTCCTTTTTAAAAAAACTTTTTTGATCATTTAAAATACAATATTGAGCAGGGTAATTATTTCTTTCAACACATATTGACTGTAACTTTGAAACTGAGCTGTGCTATTTTAGAAGAAGGTAAAGGAAAATGCATTGAACCAAGCAAGGACGTCCTGGATTCTCATGAACCACGTGACTGTGAAGAAAGCACTGAACCTCACCAGGCCTCAGTTTCCCTGTATTTTTCCTTTAAGTCGCCCTCAGGCTGGAGTACAGTGGCATGATGATCACAGCTCACTGTAGCCTTGACTTCCTGGGCTCAAGCAAGTCTTCCACCTCAGCCTCCCAAGTAGCTGGGACTACCGGTACACACCACCATGCCCAGCGTATTTTTTTACTTTTTGTAGAGACAAGGTCTTGCTTTGTTGCTCAGGCTTGTCTCCAACTCCTGGGCTCAAGTAATCCTCCTGCCTTGCCCTCCCAAGGTGTTGGGATTACAGGTGTGAACCAATTCCCGTATTTACACAACACTGGGATTGGACTGGAGGGTCCTAACGTCTCTTTCCGTTCCAAGATGTCATGTTTTGATAGACTTGACTTGGCCAAGGAATGCAGGAGCCTTATTTAGTCCCAAGGTTTCAAATAGCATCTGCATGCCAAGGCTTTCCAAAGCTACCCTCCAGTCAAACTCTCAACAACCTGCCTGGGCCAGGACAGTTAGCACCTAGCATGTCTCTGCTCCCATCCTGCCCATCTGCAGACTACTTCCCACACAAAAGCTGAAGTTGTATTCTAAACATAGAAACCAGTCCCTGTTGCTCCTGCTTAAAATCCTTCAGTAAGGCTGGGAATGGTGGCTCATGCCTGTCATCCCAGCACTCTGGGAAGCCAACGTAGAGGATTGCCTGAACCCAGGAGTTCAAGACCAGCCTAGGCAACATAGTAAGACCTTGTTCCTACCAAAAAAAAAATTAGCCAGGCATGGTGGCACATACCTGTAGTCCCAGCTACTAGGGAAGCTGAGGCAGAAGGATGACCTGAGCCCAGGAGATTGAGACTGCTGTGGGATGTGATCATTGTGATCATGCTGCTACATTCTAGTCTGGACAGCAGAGTGAGACCCTAACTCAGAGCACAACAAACAAACAAACAAAAAAACCCATCAGTGGCTTCTTATCATATATTGGATAAATCTCATCTTTTTACTCTGACTTGTAAAACACTAAGTGATGGGACCCCTGTCTCGTCCACAGTCTCTCTTCTTTCACTCTTAACCTCTTGGCTCCAGAAACTCTGACTTTCGTTCCTTTCCTTCAATGTGCCAACCTCATTCCTCTCTTAGGACCCTGCACTGGTTCTTTTTTCTGCCCCAACTGCTTTCCCCATAATCCCATGACTGATTCCTTCTTGCGGTTTATTATGACCTTGGGAGACACCTTCTCCCAAAGAATCCTTTCCTAACCATCCACCGTGAAGCAGTCACCAAGTTACTCTCCATCATGTCCTTCCATTTCAGTTATCAGCACAGCACTCAAAACTATCTATTTTCTTGCTATTTGCTTGTTTATTTTTTGCTGTTTTTCTCCAATGAAATGTGAATTCCATTAGGATGGGAACCTTATGTTGATCACCAAGGCATCACTGGCACTAGAAAAGTGCTGGAACAAAACAGGATCTCAAATACTTGTTGAATGCATGTTGAATGAAGGAAATCTTTCAGAGCCGCAAGAATCCCAGACGGTGTAAACCACACAGTGGTATGGGTCCCCTTAGACATTTGTTTGTAAGTAGGTATCTCTGTGATTTTGGAAGGAAGCTTCTGCCTTATGGATACATTATACATAGCTGGAGGTATGTATTATTTATCAACAATTTATCTAATAGAGTTGGTCTCATAAAACGATACAGCTATTACAAGCCTACATGAAGTACCATATGATTGGAAATCAAGAAAAAAATAGGCAATAGAAACAGACCCACAGGCAATCCAGATATTGTAAATAACAGACAAGGACTTTAAAATAACTATGAGTAACATGTTCAAGAAAATAGAAAAAAGAAGGATTGATATTTTATGAGAAACTTGGAATCTATTTTAAAAAATACGATTAGAAATTCTAGAGTGGAGAAATCTGCTATCTTACCCATCAAATGACACAGAAGAAGACACTGAAAGAGAAGTTAATAGAAAATGTTCAATTGAAGCGTGGATGCAAGAGAAATGGAAAAAATAGAAAAGAAGATAAAAGATACATGAGACAGTAAAGAGGTCTAATGTATAGGTAATTAGATACTTGGAGAGGAGAGAGAGAATAAATATTTGAGGATAAATGATCAAGCATTTTCCAAAACTGATGAAAAAATCAATCCACGGGTTCAGTAAGTTCTGTGAACCCCAGACAGGATAAAAACAAAAAAGTCACTCCTAGGAACATCATAACATTAGAGTACTGAAAACTGAAAACCAAAGACAAAGGTAAAGAATACTGAAATCAGTCAAAGTTGTGAACTTGGAGATGAAGCCATGAAGGATCTAGGTAGCCCAGATTGGGGGAGTTTGGCCTTGAAAAATCTAGAGCATAATTTTAGCTATAGCTACGGCCCTAATTTTATTTTCTGAATTTTAGTTTTTAAATTAGGCTTCACTCTTGGTGTTGGGCATTCTGTGGATTGAAAAAAATGTATAATACATATCTACCATGATAGTACCATGCAGAGTAGTTTCCCTGTCCTCTGCCTATCCTTTCCTTGAGCCCCAGCAATCACCAATCTTTTCACTGTCCTCATAGTTTTGCCTTTTACAAAATGTCATAGAGTTGAAATCTTACAGTATGTGGTCTTCTCAGATTGGTTTATTTTACTTAGTAATAGGCATTTAAGGTCCCACCATGTTTGTCCATGGTTTGACAGCTCATGTTTTTTTAGCATTGAATACTATTTCATTGTCTAGATTTACCACAGTGTATCCATTCACCTGCTGAAGGACTACTTGGTTACTTCTCAAGTTTTGGCAACATTGAATACAGTTACTACAAACATTTGTGTGCAGGTGTTTGTGTGGACATAGGTTTTCAACTCCTTTGGGGAAATACTAAGGAGCATGATTATTGGGTTGTGTGGTAAGAGCATGTTTAGTTTTGTAAGAAACAATCTTCCAGGATGACCGCACCACTTTGCATTGCCACCAACAAAAAATGAGAGTTCCTATTGCTCCACCTCTTCATCAATATTCGATACTGTCAGTGTTCTTGATTTCGGCCCTTCTGACAGACATGTAGTGGTACCTCATTGTTGTTTCAATGTATGCTTCCTGATAATATATGATGTGAAACACCTTTTCATACGCTTACTTGCCATCTGTATATCTTCTTGGGTCAGGTGCCTGGTGAGCTCTTTGGTCCATTCTTTACTGGATTATTTGCTTTCTTAATTTTGAGTTTTAAGAGTTTTCTGTATATTTTGGATAACTGTCCTTTATCAGATATATATTTTGCAAATGTCTTCTCCTGGACTGTGGCTCTTCTTTTCATTCTCTTGATATAATTTTATTTTCTGACAATATGATTGAAAAAACTAATATGTAACTCCACACACCAGATTCATTATTGTTGCCTACTTCTCAATATGTTTTCAATTAATTAATTAATTCACTCATTTATTCAGCATTCTTGCAGATATTTATCAAGCACCTTCTATGTACCAACCATAGGTAACGACCTTGGGATTTGGTAGCAAACAGAAGAGATGTAGTTTTTGCCTTCTTGGCACTGTCTCAGGTAATTTAAAAAATTATTCCTCCCACCCAGTCTACAAAGATGCCCATTTTACAGATGAAGAATCTAAAATTCAGAAATAGTCTAAAATATTACATACATTTAGCATGGTTACAGAGCCTGTAAGGCAGTGGTCCCCATCCTTTTTGACATCAGGGACCAGTTTCGTGGAAGACATTTTTTTCCACAAATGGGGAGGTAGGAGGAATCATCAGGCATTAGATTCTCATAAGGAGCATGCAATCTAGAGCCCTCACATATACAGTTCACAATAGGGTTCATGTTCCTATGAGAATCTAATGCCATGGCTGATCTGATAGAAGGAAGAGCTCTGCTCCCTTGCTGCTCACCTCCTGCTGTGCGGCCCAATTCCTAACAGGCCATGGACAGGTACTGGTCTGTGGTCTGGGGGTTGAGGACCCCTGCAGTAAGAAACAGAGTGGTGATTCAAACCCAGATGTTCCAGATGTCAAGGCTCCTGTTCTCTCTCCTGAACTATATTATCTTTGTGGAATGCCATCAGATTTCCCTTCTGTCTATCTAAGCCCTTCAAGTACAAGTGAAACTCTTCTTTTTTTGTGTGAAAATTTTTTGACTAAACCATTGACTCACCTCTCCTGAAGCGCAGAAGTACTCTTCACCTATACCACACAATTTAGCACTGAGCTCTGCACTGCCCTGGTTAAAGTTACCCTAAGTGCTGAGGGCAGTGGCTCATACCTGTCATTCCAACACTTTGGGAGGTTGAGGTGGGAGGATCAGTTGAGCCCAGGAGTTCTAGAACACTCTGGCAACATAACAAGATCTCATCTCTGAAAAAAAAAATCATGACGTTAACCAGGCGTGGTGGTGTGCACCTGTAGTCCCAGCTACTTGGGAGGCTGAGCCTAGGAGGCTGAGGCTGTAGTGAGCCACGACTGTGTCACTGCACTCCAGCCTGGGTGACAGAGTGAGGCCTCAACTCAAAAAAAAAAAAAATTACCCCATGTGAGTTTGCAGTCTTCCCCAAAGTCCTGGAGGGCAGGGTGAGCTCTTATAATTTTTCTATCTTTTTTTGAACTTAGCACAACAGTGAGCATAATTATAGTTGACCCTTGAACAACACAGGGTTTGGGGCCCAGGTCACCAGGCAGTTGAAAATCTGCATATAACTTTTTGAGTTGGAGTCTCACTCTGTCGCCCAGACTGGAGTGCAGTGGCCACTCCTGGCAGCCTCAACCTGCTGGGCTCCGGTGATCCTTCTGCCTCAGCCTTCTGAGTAGCTGGAATTACAGGCATAGGCTACCACGCCCGGGTGATTTTTTGATTTACTGTAGAGATGAGGTCTCAACTCCTCGGAAACTTAACTACTAATAGCTCCTGGCTGACCAGTAGCCCTATGGATAAAATAAACAGTCAATTGACACATTTTATATATATTTGATACTATATCTTACAATAAAGCAAGCTAGAGAAAAGAACATCTTCTTAAGAAAACCATAAGGAAGAGAAAACACATTTTCTGTTCAGTGGAAGGGGATCATCATCAAGGTCTTCATCATCAACACCTTTCTGTTGAGTGGGCAAGGGGGTGGGGCTGGTCTTGCTGTCTCCGGGTAGGAAGAACATCCATGTCTGAGTGGACCCACACGGTTCCAACCCATGTGGTTCACGGACCAACCGCACACACTTGCTGTTGATGAGAGTCTAATCCATCCACTTATTTTAATTCCTGGGTTAAGGTTGAACCCAAAGAATGAAGCAACATGTTGATGACCCCATGGGGATGTTCTGACCTGAGAGTCACAGAGCCCATGATTCCCCTGAAGCAATGCTGCATACATATGCTTGCTTCAAGTTCTCAAAGCAGTGTGAGAACTGCCAGAGGTTAAGGATCCCTTGGGACAGACCCAACAACGGTTCACTCTTCAGTTTTCCACCTCACTCCACATCTTCCTTTCTATCCAGAAAAATGTGGAATTTTCATTTTATGAGGCATCACAGGCCATTTCCCCTTTGACATCCATCCTTGTGGCCTGGCAGAGAAAAAGTTCAATCCTAATCACTCCCTGGCAATTATGAAAAGTAAGACACGCACCGCTAGACTTCTGACAGGCTTTTACAATTGCGTTTTATTATTCAGCTCTTACTAAAATGCTAATCCCCGAGAGAGGGGGAGGAAAAAAAATATGAGTTCTTCAGCATAAACAAACATCTTAATGGAAATGGGAAGTAAAAATGACTTTGATGTCATTTCAAAGGTACAGTACGGAAAGGAATCCTCAGAAACCTCTGTAGCCACTGAGTCAAGAAAGGTTGAGGAGAGTATATGGTTCATTTATTTATTTTTGTTTATTTATTGTTTTGAGATGGAATCTCACTCTGTTGCCCAGGCTGGAGCTCAGTGGCACGCTCACGGCCACCGCAGCATCGACCTGCTATGTCCCAGTGATCCTTCCGCCTCAGCCTTCCAAGTAGCCGGAACTGTAGGCATGTGCTACCGCTCCTGGCTAGTTTTTGATTTATTGTAGAGACGAGGTCTCGCCAAGTTGCCCGGACTGGTCTCGAATCCGCAGACTCAGGCAATTCCCTCACCTCGGCCTCCCAAAGTGCTGGGATTACAGGCTGAGCCACTGAGCCCGGCCTCATTTATTTATTAAATCTTTCTTTGGAGAGATAGGGTCTTGCCATTTTGGCCAGGCTGGCCTTAAACTCCTGGGTTCAAGCAATCCCTCTTGCCTCAGCCTGCTCAGTGCTGGGATAAGAGGCATGAGCCACAACGCCTAGTCCGTAAGTGTTTTCTGTAAAGCAGCGTGAACAGAAAGAGACAGTGGGAAGTTAGGCAGGTATGCATGCCTTCTTAACTCTGTGAGCCAGGCAACAATAGCGTGAGCCCCCAAAGAGAACTGAGGCTGGGCTTTCCAGTGACAGGGATCCTAATGTGGTGGCCCAGTGATGATGATTTTTAGAGCAATGTCAGAACATATCCAACCAGATAAGTTAGCATTCCTCTCTTGACGTCAATAAAAGCAAACCTCACCACCTGGTCTTGCCTGCATGACCTCCTGCAGATAAAAAAACATAAAGCACCGTGGGTCTTCACATATGACAACCAGGAATGATGAGCTTTTCATTTTTAAACTTTCCTTGGTAGCATCCGTAGACCTGCCCTGGAGTTCTTTTCTAGAAATTAAACTAATGGACTCTTCAGAGTCCTAGTTTACCCATCAGTGGGGTGGACGAGACAGGAAGGTTCTCACTTCCACTCGATTCCTATAAAAAGGAAAGAAACTGACTTTGTTTCTAATCCCACTTCCCACATAGCTTTGCAGATATTCTGAGGAGGCGCACACAATGTTCAAGTTCAGTTTTTAGATAGCATAAACCAGGGCACGTGAGGAAGAAGGATGCCATGTGTAGAGCAAAGACATGTGGCCGGGCATGGTGACTCATACCTGTCATCCCAGCACACTGGAAGACTGAGGCAGGAGGATCACCTGAGGCCAGGAATTAGAGACCAGCCTGGGCAACATAGCAAGACCCTGTCTCTACAAAAAACTAATGAGTTGGGAGTAGTGGCCTACAACTCTAGTCTTAGCTACTTGGGAAGCTGAGGTGGGAGGATCACTTGAGCCCAGAAGTTTGAGGTTGCCGTGAGGTATGATTACGCCATTGCACCCCAGCCTGGGCAATTTTAGAGATGCAGTCTCTAAAAAAGTTAAACTGAAAAGAAATGTTATAATGTTTAAAGCCATGGTTGGCCCAGGGTTACCTGGGTTACCTCTCTGTGTTCTACACCAGCTCTGGGATGGGCCACTGTTTATCCCTCTGAATCATATAAAGAGAATCACAGACGGGGATGATTTCTGAATCCTGTCTCCACACTTCAGCCTCCTTCCTTCTAATTTTGTTCAAATGTCAAAGCTAGCTTTGCTCAGATTATGTTCCTTACCCACAGATCTGATAACTGGATTCTTGCGTTGCTTCCCTGTCCTGCGAAGTCACCTCACAGCACAGTCCCTCTAAGGAAAGGTTCTCACACTCAGCCCAGAGGGAGAGACATGCAACCTGCCAATGTACTCTTGTCATTCTGACTCTGTCTCCAGGTCCCTGCTGTGTTGCTCCGGCTGTGCCTGAGCTTGAACTGGGGCATGTAAGCTTGCCCTGCAACAGCATCTGGGCAGTAGGCACCATTACAATACCTGGGCAGTAGGCACCATTACAATACCATCATGGGCTGGATCTAGATCTGATTGTAAGTCTGGTCCTGCTAATTTCCAAGCTCCCTTGTTCTGTGACCATGTCTAGGCTGCCTCCCATTGTGTCCTGCACTCCAAAATATGCCTCATTCATGAGCAGGTTCTTAAAATTCTCTTGCCTAAGATCCGAACTTGTTCTAGATTCCAGGACAATAAATTTCTAGAATGTACATATTGAAGTAGGGTTAACACCATGTGGGCAGGGTTGGTAGTTTTTGCTGTGGGGAGAGGCCAGCTATGGAGACTAAGGAAGAAGAGCTCTTAGGCAGTGGTAAATAAGAAAGGATATTAGTCCTGGCTTAATCTTACTCCTTTATTTCTCTTTCAGAGGCCTTCAGGTCCAACTAGAACCCAGACACAATGTCTGGAATGAGTCTGATTGATTAGTTCAGGAAACACAGCTGCTGGTCCAGGGTGCATGGCATCGTGAGGGAAGTTGTGTCCCCATCTAAAAAAGAATCTAGTCCAAGCCCAGAAAGGGCAGAGCCAGACCCAAAGGGTTGAGACCCGCATCTCGGTACAGCAGCTCCAGGACGCCCTGGGCACTGCTACCTTTCCAGGCAGGTGTGGTCAGGCACAGTGACCTGGTGAAGGCTGACAACAAAGGAATGCTGGGCCAGGGCTCTGGGCTTCTGTCTACATTTTAATAAAAGGCCATTGAACACACCTGTTTGAAAGAATGACTTGTTGGCCAGGCGCAATGGCTCAAGCCTATAATCCCAGCACTTTGGGAAACTGAGGTGAGAGGATTGCCTGAGTCCAGGGGTTTGAGATCCACCTGAGTAACTTGGTGAGGCCCCATCTCTACAGTATATCAAAAAATTAGCTGGGCGTCATAGCACATACCTGTAGTTCTGGCTACTTGGAAGGTTGAGGTGGAAGGATTGTCTGAGCCCAGCAGGTCGATGCTGGGGTGGCCGTGAGCGTGCCATTGCACTTCAACCTAGGCGACAGAGTGAGACTCTGACCAAAAAAAGAAAAAAAAAAAAAGAAAGGTTTGTCACAATTTTACTGCAGGACCAGATTTGACCGTTTTTTTTTTTTAGACAAATCTTGCTCTGTTGCCCAGGCTTTAGTGTTGTACAATTACAGCTCACTGTAGCCTCAACTTTCTGGGCTCAAGTGATCCTCTGGTCACAACTTCCCGAGTAGTTGGGACTACAGGTGCATGTCACCATGCCTGGTTAGTTTTTTACAATTTATTTTATGTCTTTGTAGAGACAAGGGCAAAGAGCAAAGAACAGATTCTTGAAAAGATGGAGAGAACATGAATTTCCATTGATAAAAACCAGGAAACCTGGGCGTGGTGGCTCAAGCCTGTAATCCCCACACTTTGGGAGGCCAAGGTGCACTATGTTACCCAGGCTGGTCTCGACCTCCTGGGCTCATGCAATCCTCCTGTCTTGGCCTCCCAAAGTGCTGGGATTACAGGCATGAGCTACTGTGCCCGTCTAATTGTCTGATCTTTTGTAGAGACGGAATCTTACTTTGTTGCCCAGGTTGATCTCAAACTCCTGGGCTCAAGCAATCCTCCCACCTCAGCCTCTCAAAGTGCTGGGATCACAGGTATAAGCCACTGTGCCTGTCCACTCCAGATCTCTTAAATCCTCTCTGCTTTCATTTGAGGCCCAGAGCATTTCTTCCTGGGCTTATTTCATGGCTGCTAAAAGTCAAGTAACTGAAGGGATGAATGATACCTTTGCCTTCTTGTTTCATAAGGAATGACCCCACGTCCACGTTGAACTTACCGGGAAAAGAATCTGGAAATCCTGTCTTCCTGTTTTTTTTTTTTTGATTTTTTTTGATTTGGAGTCTCACTCTATCACACAGGTTGAAGTGCAGTGGCATACTCACAGTCACTGCAGCCTCAACCTGCTGGGCTCAGTTGATCCTTTTACCTCAGCTTTCAAAAGCAGCTGGAACTACAGGCGTGCACTCACTCGGTTAATTTTTTTGATTTATTGTAAAGACGAGGTCTCATCATGTTGCCCAGGTTGGTCTCAAACTCCTGGGCTTAAGCAATTCTCTCACCTTGGCCTCCCAAAGTGCGGGAATTACAGGCTTGAGCCACCACGCCCAACCTTTCTGGTTTTTATCAATGGAAATTCATGTTCTCTTCATCTTTTCAAGAATTTGTTCTTTGCTCTTGGAAGCAAGATGATCCATCTCACATGGAAAATTTCCTGTTATGAAGTTCAATGTCATCAAGAAGAGTCAGTCAGTGAATTTTAAGTATTCAGCACGATGGAATTTCCGTGAGATAGAGAGAGGAGGCTGGATAGAGACAATAAACAATATTGAAACGGTTTCTTTTCTATTAAAAAATGGCAAAATTGATTATTTCTTTGTAAATAGGAAGGGTATTTTTGGTTGCTGTTATATGGTTGTTTCTTTCTTTTGCCAAAACTCTAGTGTATTACATTCTTTAGTGTCATAGAAAAAACTCCATGGCCAGGTGCGGTGGCTAATGCCTGTCATCCTAGCACTCTGGGAGACCGAGGAAAGAGAGTCGCTTGAGCACAGGAGTTTAAGACCCACCTGGGCAACACAGCGAAACCTAGTCTCTACAAAAAAATAAAAAAGTTGTCCAGGCATGGGATCACCTGAGCCCAGGAGATCAAGGTTGTGGTGAGCCATGATGTTACTGTATTCCAGCCTGGGTGACACAGTGAGACTCTGACTCAAACGAAAAAAGAAAAGAAAAGATCCCTGTTGGTGGTACTAGAAACATCATGTTTCTTTAGCAACACATTTTACCCATGCAGAAAGGTATCTAACATGAATTTCTTTCTTTCTTTTTTTTTTTTTTTGAGCCAGGGTCTCCATCTGTTGCCCAGACTGGAGTACAGTAGCACAACCATGGCTCATCACAGCCTTGACCTCAGACAATCCTTGTGATTCAGCCTCCTGAATAGCTGAGACTACAGGCATGCAACACCATGCCTGTCTAATATTTTTGTTGTTGTTGTTGCCCTGACTGGTCTTGAACTCCTAGACCCAAGCAATCCTCCTGCCTTGGCCTCCCACAGTGCTGGGATAATAGGTGTGCGCCCTTGCCTGGACTGAGATGAAATTTTGGTTACATTTCTTAGCACCAACAGCCAAGGTGATGAGTTAACTCTTATTCCACGGCCACAGATTGCCCCACACCTCATTGAGTGTTGACAGGAGGAGTCTGGTGAGTGAGGGAGCAGCACGGACCCAATGCTACTACTTGAGAAATAATAGCTGGCTGGTGGAGACTCTGAATGAGACTCTTGTGCCAGTCAACAGAAGCTGAGGGGCTGGGTGTGGTGGCTTATGCCCGTCATCCCAGTGCTTTGGGAGGCTGAAGTGGGAGGATTGCTGAGGCCAGGAGTTGGCGACTAGCTTGAGTAGCATAGCAAGACCTCATCTCTACAAAAATACATTTTTTTTCTTATTTAGCAGGGCATGGTGGCATGCTCCTGTAGTCCCAGCTACTTCGGAGGCTGAGGTGGGAAGGTCGCATGAGCCCAGGAATTCAAGGCTGCGATGAGTCGTGATCATGCCACTGCACTCCAGCCTGGGCGACAGAGGGAGACTCTGTCTCTAAAAAAAACAAAAGCCAGAAGCTGAACCTGGCTGATCCAGCAGAAGGAACATTTATTTACCAGATGACGGGTGGCTCTCAAGAAACTCCAGGAAGACTGGGGTCCAGACCAGGGGATGCAGCCTGCATCAAAGCCCAAAGTCAGGTTGCACAGGGTCAGGTGATGGCCTCCTGTGAACACCAAGGATACTGCACTCTGCTGCAGATGCTGCTACCACCTCTTGCCTGCTGGACCCTGCACTGTCCCATGCTTCCTGTCACCACTGCAAGGAACTCGGTCATGCCCCTCCCCACCAATTGTAAGAAAAGCCGGGCATGTGGTCTCTGCCATTTTCAGTCTTCAGGTGCGATGGCTTTGCCTCCTGAGATTGGTGTTCCCCAGGCACAAGAAGATGTCATATCCTGGGCCTCTAAAAAGAATGACAAATGTCACTCTCACACTTAAGTACTAGGACTCTGCCTTAATCTTTACCAATCCTGTTGCAATGCCCTGCGGGTAGTAGGTACCAGCTGACCTTCTGATTGTGGCTGCTTGGCACCATCCGCTTGGGGTGACACCTCACTGCTTGCTGGCCGCCTGGAAAGCTGAGTCTTTGCTTTTTTAAAGTTGAGTCTCTTTGCAGAATCTGTTGTGATATGGCCATGCTATATTTACATTTCTTGATGGGATGATCTATGTCCATCCAGGCTGGGTGCGGTGGCTCATGCCTCTAATCTCAGCACTCTGGGAGGTTGAGGTGGGAGGATTGCTTGAGCCCAGGAGTTTAAGACCAGTCTAGGCAACATAGCCAGACCCTGCCTCTACCAAAAAAAAAAATAATAATAATATTAGCTGGGTGTGGTGGTATGTGCCCATAGTCCTAGCTACCCAGGAGGCTGAGGCAGGAAGATCACTTGAGCCCAGGAGGTCAAGGCTGTGGTGAATTGTAATTGTACTACTGCACTCCAGACTGGGTGACACAGTGAGACCCCGACTCAAGAAAAAAAAAAAAGACTCACGATCCACTCAATGCAAATCTCCTGACCCCCATCAGTACAATTTGCATGCTATAAAAAGATGAGGAACAAAAGCATTTCAATCCTCTAGTCTCTTTTAAGTCAGAGAGAGAAAAGATATCCTCAGTGCTTTAAGATGAACATCTCAAATACTGTCCTCGAGTGGCAAGCAGATACAATCTGCAGCTATTTGACAAGATTGTTCTTCCTAGTCAGTCCCCACCAGAAGGCGAGCCCAGCATGGATTAACTGCTCACCATTCATTTTCCGTGAAATGAGTAGAGCACTGGGGGCTTAAACAGCAAGGTTATCAAGCATCTTTTATCCAAACAGCTGCCTTAAAATCACTGCCACACAGGCAACGGCCTTCTCCTGACCGTAATATCTGCTATTTTAAGGTCCTATGGTGCCTTACAGACAGGAGACTCAGTGAATTTTCCTTGGTGGTGTTAACAACTAGAGAGAACATAAATTGCCTCTTATTTTGGTAACAAAGTCTTGGCATGTTTTTGGTCACGATGGAGGTATTTTAATGTAGTACACTGGAAATACAGGTGAGGTGTTAGTCCACTACTGATTTTGATGCTTGTAATGAGGTTATTGTTGTTATCAGATAAGTATTTGCTACAGAGATGAAGAGTTACTGCATACCACCCACCCAACCTCCTGCGATGCTCCTATTTCAAATGACCAGGGCATTTACCAAAATTAAGAAATAAACACTAGGGCAAGCCATTAACTACAGACTTCCTCAGCATTTCCCACCATTTCTTGTGAATGAGAGACTTCAGCAGCAATTTGAGCTGGAAGGTTCATACGGTCTCTATGAATTAACATAGCAGAATGACATTAATTCAGACTGACAGGGGCTAGACACAGAGATGGCTCCGGGAGCCTGTAAGATCTACGGCATTGTGGGCCCAATATGAGGCCTAGCACCCAGCATGTGTGATCTGGTTTCCTCCTCCCAGAAATCAAAATGTGGGGTGGGAAGGGACACTGTTTTACAAGATGAGGCAGTGGGCTCAGGGAACCAAGCAATGTGTGTAGGACAGTTGTGCTGGGAGGTGGCAGAGCCAGGATGTAAACCAAGGCGTCTCTGATTCCAAAGTCCGAGACCTTCACCGGGGCGGTGCAGGCTGATGCATACCTGTGATGGGCGTGACACAGATTCTGCCTTCAGAGTTCATGACACGACCACAGAGGTCCAGGCTGACACACACTTGTCATGGTGTAATGTGGATTCTGTCTCCAGAGCCTGTGACCTTGACCATGGCAGTCCAGGATGATGCACACCTGTCACAGGTCAGATGCCAATTCTGTTTCCAGAGTCTGTGATCTTGACCACAGCGATCCAGGCTGATGCATACCTGTCACAGATGAGATGTGGATTCTGCCTACAGAGCCCATGACCTTGACCACAGCAGTCCAGGCTGACACACAACTGTCACAGGTGAGACGTGGAGACTGTCTCCAGAGCCCTTGATTTTGACCACGGTGGTCCAGGCTGATGCACACCTGTCACGGTTCAGATACGGATTCTGCCTCCAGAGCCTGTGACTTTGACCACAGCGGTCCAGGCTGACGCACACCTGTCATGGGTGAGATATGGATTCTCCTTCCAGGGCCTGTGACCTTGACCATGGCGGTTTAGTCTGACGCACGTCTGTTACAGGTGAGATGTGGATTCTGCCTCCAGAGCCCATGACCTTGACCATGGTGGTCCATGGTGTTGCACACCTGTCACAGGTGAGATGCAGATTCTGCCTATCCATCAGCAGCCTTGCCTAGGGCCCACCGTCCATCTGGATCTACCATGGCAGGTGACCACAGTTTGGGAGGCATCCCTGAAATGATGATTGAGACACTATGAAACAGCTTTCTGAGATGTATGGTGTCCATTTCCACCCTGACACCCCAACCTGCCCCCGCCACCTTGGCTGCTGCCACCCTGCTCTACACCCCAGTGGTTGAGGACATGCAGCACCAACATCCCACATGCCTTCTGCATTCCTCCTTAGCTGCTTAAGACTTAATGAACATGTGTCAAGTGACCTGAACACGGGAATAAGAGGAGTTGGGGGACCGTGGCGTGTCGAGGGTTACTTGAGGCAAGACAGGGAACAAAGGGAGGCCGAGGAGACAGAGCGGCTCTGAGAGGCTGGGTGGCCTCCATTCCGCTGCCAGCTGGTCCGCCTCTAGCTAGCTGGGCGTCTTTGAAGGCCTACGTGAGAGCTCCATGCAGGAGTCTGGCCCCAGGATGAACAACTCCTTGAGGGCCTGCCCAGAGCCCAGGAATATGTCTGAGGATACAACGTGGCTGAATCCGTGGCCCCATGGAGGAAGGGATGGTGACACACTCCCTGTCATCCGCAATCACCAACACCCGCCGGCTGCAAACGGCTGGAATGACTACGACAGACATCGGTGGCACAGTGACTTGCAGTGGGTTTGCCATTCCCCTGATAGTGTGGGCTCAGAGCTGCCATCCAGTGCTGTTGCCTACGAGTGGCACGCATCCCTCCTGGAGTGGTGGGTCACATTAGCAGCACCCGAGGCACAAGCGATGCCACCATCACCCAGCATGGCTGGCAAGAGGGTGTGGGTGTCAGTGTGATGGAGAATGGGAAGTCTTGGGACTTCCCGGGGGCAGTGGGTGACATTTTACCGCTGTTTGAAGTAAACAGAGAAGCAAGTGGGAAGTCTTTCTCTCCTTGTGACCCGACACCAGCTGTGGCTGGAAAGGGAGGGTTTGTGCTGGGGTCCTCTCCAGGACAGCGTGAATTTGTGTGTGTGTGTGTGTGCGTGGACATGTACAGAGGCCGCGCAGACAGCCCATTCTAACTTGCTGGTGATGGTGCAGGAAAGAACATTTGTTTGGATAATCCCAAGTTGATACTGGGCTTTCATCACCGTCATCATCATCATCATCATCATCATCATTATTTGGAGTCGGGGTCTTACTTCATTGCCCAGCCTGGAGTGCAGTTGCATGATCATGGCTCACCGCAGCCTCAGCCTCCTGGCTTAGGTGATCCTTCCGCCTCTGCCTCCTAAGTAGCTGGGACTATAGGTGTGGGCCACCACACCCAACTAATTATTTTTAATTTTTGTAGAGACAAGGTCTTGCTATGTTGCCCAGGCTGTCTTGAACTCCTGGGGTCAAGACATCTTCCTGCGATCCCAGACTACCAAAGTTCTGAGATGACAGGTATGAGCCACCACGCCCAACCTCATGCTTTCACGTCCTGTTTGGGTGAACAACTGTGTAGTTATCAGCTCCTGAGCCTGCAAATAGGCTGTGGGGGCTGGTGGCCCCTAATGGTAAGGAGTGAGCAGAGGGAACTTTAAGTCCTCTGGCTTCAGATGCCCCCAGGGGATCCTGAATGGCCTGGTTGGGGGCCCAGGGCCCACTCTGGGGCAATCCTGAGATCACATGTTAAGATGCCTGCTCCCACTCCACACTAGGACCCTCATGCAGAATGAGAAACCCTCCAAAAGAGCCAGGGTGCCGCCCCGACCTGTGCCTACTTCAGCGGAGTAGTCAAAGTGGCTGGGAGATGTCACTGTCCCTAGCCTGCTGCAGGGGCAGCCGGGACTCCCGTGGTGTCCATTGGCTCTTTCTGGACGTTGCCTCCTGATGGATTCCTCCTGGAGCTATGTCTGGGTGATGACTTTGGTGCATGTAGGAGCACATCACACCTATCGGCCACACAAGGGTCACCTGAAGCCACCAGGTCTGCATCTGAGCTAAGATAATGGTAGCCTCCTAATTCGCCACCCTGCCTTCTGACACTGAAGTCCTTTTGGATCTAAGTCATCCTCCACACACTTCCTGAATGATCCTGGAAAAAGAGTCTTTTACAACAATGGGATGGTTCATTCTACGTGTCAACTAGACCGGACCACAGCCACATATTGGGCAACTGTCATTCGGGGTGTGTCTGTGAAGGCGATTTTTGAATGAAATAAACATCTGAGTTGGTGGACAGAGTGGGCCTCATGTGATCAGTGAGACCTGGATAACCAAAGGCTGATGTCCCTCGAATAAGGGGGATGCCTTTCGCCTGGCACCTGGAGTGGGGACCTCGGTTTTTTTCTTGCCTTTGAAAGGAAACATGAAGTCTTCCTCGATCTCAAGCCTCTCCCTATCTCTCCCCACTCTGGCTCCCTCTCTCTCTTTTGGTGTGTGTGTGTCTCTCTCTCTCTTTCCCTCTCTTTTTCTCTGTCTCTACCTCCTCCTTCTGTCTGTCTGTCTCTCTCTCTCTCTCTCTCTCTCCGTCTGTCTCTTTCTGGGGGGGTGGGCAATAGAGAGAAAAACAGACAGAGGGGCCTGTTTCTCTCTCCATCCTATTGGTTCTGTCTCTCTGGAGAACCTGCCTAATTACAACACCTTCTCATCTAGTAAATTTATTCATTTAGAATTTATTGAGCACCCGCCATGTGCCAACGCTGCTTTATGCTCTTGTAAATTATCACTGAATAAAGCAAAGACTCCCAGCCCTGTAGAACTTATTCGTGTGTATGTCAGGGGGAAACAGACAACAGATAACAAAATCCTCAGTGAAACAGGAATGTGCCAGAAGGTGGTGAGTGCAAGGGAAGGATGAAAAACAGGGCAGGCCCAGGAGGACCCGGAGACTGTGGCAGAGGCTGCTGGCCTGGTGGAATCGCCATGGAGGCCATCCCCAGTGGAGGCTGGCCCTATCTCCTCTCCTGCGGAGTCTGCCTGAGCCTCCTTCAGCCTCGTGTGCCCCACACAGCACATCGGCCTGCCTCACTGTGTCACCCTCCACACCTTTGCCCATGCCTGGGATGGCCCCTCCAGCAGGGACTGTCTTCTCAGTGAAGGTGCCCAGAGACTGATCCCAGCAGACTCAGGCATATCTCAAACTGGAAGGTAACAAGAAGCGGCAGGGTTCCCTGAGCCCAGGGGCTGGGGACCATGGCAGAAGCTGCAGCCAGATGTTGCCACTAGAGATGCATCAAGGCGAGAGGGAGAAGTGACAGTCTCTGGTCTCTGGCCTCTCCCACCTTGCCATACCCCACTCTCCTTCCAAGGCCCCCCATGCCATGCCTGACCACTAGCCAGCTGACCCAGGAGTCTGTGAGCTCAGCCTGGAACTGCAGAGTAAAGGGCAGATCCAAGAATGGCTTGGCTGACAGCTGGCTCTGGACTGAGTCAGTTGACCTCCGAACATACAGCACCAGCAACACAGTCTTACTGCTGCACTCATGTCACTGTGCTGTTTGCCCATCTGTGGCCTCCATAGGACAAGGAGTGCTCTGAAAATTTCATTTTTATTTTGGAGTTAGGGACTCACTCTGTCACCCATGCTGGAGGGTGGTGGCACAATCACAGCTCACTGCAGTCTCAACCTCCTGGGCTCAAACCATCCTCCTGCCTCAGCCTCCCGAGTAGCTGGAACTAAAGCCATCACGCCCAGTTAATTTTTTGGTATTTTTGTAGAGATGAGGTCTAACTGTTTTGCCCAGACTGGTCTCAAATTCCTGAGCTCAAGAATCCTCCCATCTTGGCCTCCCAAGTGTTAGGATGACAGGCATGAGCCACTCTGCCCGGTTGAGAACTTTATGAGGTGTGACAATTAAGTTTGTAAACTTGCCACTGTGTGCTTATATTGGCAGCACTGTAAAAACAACTCGGTAAGGTTCCATAACCTTGGTATATCAGTGTCTCACGGCTGTGTTGGTATCGACATGTGGCGGTATCTTGCTGATGGGTATTCATTATTGTTACATGTTTTTGTGTGATGCCATGAGAATGTTAGAGTTTGAATTAGAGCAATGAATAAATATTAAATTTCTTGTTAAACTTGGCAAGAGTGAAAGTGAAATCAGGTACATGTTAGTCCAAGTTTATGGGGATAATGCCATGATAATGGCAATGTAGAAATGGATTAAACGTTTTTCTGAGGGGAGAGAATGTGTCACTGGAAGAGAGGTCAGGATGGCAGAACTGATGAAAGCATTGCAAAATTTCATCGATTTGTGCATCAAAATCATTGGCTGACTGTGGGAAGCACAGCGGACCAAATAAACATCAATAGAAAAACAGGAAAATCTTAACTGAAAATCTTGGCATGAGAAAGGTGTGTGCAGAAATGGTCCTGTAGGAGCGCTTGCATTATGATAATGTATCAGCTTACACAGCACAGTCTGTGAGGGAGTTTTTAGTCAGTAAACAAATAGCTGTATTGGAAAACCCTCACTACTCATCTGATCTGGCCCCCAATGCCTTTATCTGAAGGTAAGGAAGTACTGAAAGGAAGACATTTTGGTGACATTTAGGACATCAAGGGTAATACGACGACATCTCTGATGGCCACTCCAGAAAATGAGTTACAAAACTGCTTTGATGGGTGAGTGGACTAGCTGCTGGTGTTGGTGTATATCTTCCCGGGGGAGTACCTCAAAGGTGACCGTGGTGATATTCAGCCATGGGGTATGGAGCAGTTTTTCTAGGTAGGCTCATAAGTCTAATTGTCAGATCACATATGTAGTTTCTCTACCCAGATTCTATGAAAGTACCTTGCTCAACGTTTGATGTATACAAAACTGGATGAATGAATGAACGAATGGCAGTTTCTCGGGACCAGCACCTCCTCTGGTGTGCTCTAGGTTTAAGGACTTGGTCTCCATTGGCTTTCTTTTCAGTGTCTCATCATCCCCTGTTGGTGCCGAGTTTGCTGCGAGCCCAGTATTCGCAACATTTGCTGGCCACATGGATGGTGCGACTGTCAAGTAATTAGACCAGCTTTCGACAAAGGGACAAAATGAGTTCTATGAGTCAGTTTTGCTTTAATTCTTCCAAGAGGTTCCCCAGGAAGGCCATGCACATCTTCAAAGGATATGGCCATGCCCAGCCCCCCTTCTGAACCGCACATGAAGGAGAATGAATTATTTTTCAGGATAAAATGTTTCTGTTAAATGTCCCTCGCGCTTCACCACTGCAGCCTCGACCTCCTGGGCTCAGGCAACCTCCCACTTCAGCCTCCTGAGTAGCTGGGACTACAGGTGTGCACCATGACACCTGGCTATTTAAAAAATTTTTTTTGTAGAGATGCGGTCTCACTATGTTGCCAAGGCTGGTTTTGAATTCCTGGACTCAAGCAATCCTCCTGACTTGGCCTCTCAAAGCGCTGGGATTTATAGGTGTGAGCCATCGCATCTGGCTGTTATATTTTCTTTTGACGAGGGGAAGAGGGAGAGGACAGCCACACACAGAACCAAGTGGTGACTGTGCCATGGGTTTAGGAGGGCTGAGAAGTGACACTCTAGAGACCTGTCACCCTCCAGTGGTCACCAGGTCTTAATCTTGCTAATATCGTACTTGTATCTGAGATATCTTGAGTTTCTAGGGGTTTTGAGGCCTTTGGCACTGAAACTGCTCATAGAAACCCAAGTTTAACTTGAGAAAACCTCACTTCTCCATGTGTCAAGTGGAGTCACTTCCTAACTTTTGATGAAGAACAAAAAGGTGTGTGAGTGATGGGAGCACTGCTCAGCCTCAGAGTTTTAACTTTTCTGTCTGCTGAGGTGTTCTGGACAGCCCCAGGACCGAGATCTGAACGGTATGGGCCTTATCAGTCATCTAAATCATTTGGTTGAGACTAAAATATTTTCAACCAGCCTCCTATTCCCTTGCTGGTAAATGGTGGCTCCAAGACAGGTAAGAAATGATGACTACAGCCAGGTGCGGTGGCTCATGCCAGCACTTAGGGAGGCCAAGGAGGGAGGATCACTTGAGCCCAGGAGTTTGAGACCAGCTTGGACAACATAGCAAGAACTTTTTCTCTACAAAAAATCAAAAAAGAAGAAAAAAGAGTATAACAAAAAGAAACGATGACTGGGGAAACCTACTGGTGTTTCTGTTTGGGACACTTCCTTTTCCAGGGTACTTACAGAGAAATGGCTGGGAGGCCCTCAGTGCACTGGAAAAAGCAGGGTTTGTGGAAGAGGAGACTTGAGACTGGGATTCTGCTGACTGGCTGGGTGATTTGGGGCAAGTCACTTCCCCTTTTGGGGTCTCCACTTTCTCATTTAAAAATTGGGGACCATATTACCTGTCTCATCACCGGGGTATGGCTGAGTTCACCCAGATGGGAGTTCTCTACGTTGCAAAGTGTAACATGTAACAACTTGTTCTTTCAGGAATACACCATCAGGAAAGGCGCCTTTGATGCTTCATTGACACTAGAAATCTTCCATTACACCCATTTAGCTAAAATTGGCCCTGGGGAGGGCAAGAGTGTTCTTCAAAGGGACTTTTTCTGCTCCAAAAATAGAGTTCAAAAAGCACATATTTGAGTTTCCTTCTGGTGTAAACCACGGCGTTATTGTCATTAGCAGCTTTGCAAACTTGTGACCTTCAAACTTGGTGATATCAAAGACTTAAAAAAAAAAAAAAGAAGGAAAGAAAAAAGGAAGCACCCAGTCTTGAAGATTTGCAAACAGGCATTTCAGCCGAAAGCACTTTTATTTTGCATGAAGGGCTGGTAGAATGGTCCCCTTAAATGAGCACAGACAAAGGTGCGTCTCCAGGTGGGCTGTGGTCAGTGGCCGTGCCTGGAGGCTGCAGAAGGCCCTTCTGGGGATCCACGGAAGGGGTCCCACGGGGCTCCCGTGACCAGCGCCCTCTCCCCTGCCGTGGAGAGGCCAGGACCTCCTGTCTCCCGGGACACTGGCCGGGTCGTGCGTGCACCTGGGGCCGCCGTCGTTCACGTTCAGTTGACTGAATGTGAGTTGTCGCGTTTGTGCTAATCAGTAATTAAGTTTCCCCTGCGAGCCTGCCATATGCCACCACCAGTTCTTCCCCGTTGGCTTCTCGGAGAGACACGAGTGCATATTTTGGTGGTTTTGGGGGTCTTTTGAACATCACGTGGCGACGCGTTCGGCCATGTGGGCTTTGTTATTTAAAACAGCGTCTTGCAAAGTAGGCGAAAGGCCGGGAGACCCGTCGGCGGGGAAAGAGCGCGGAAAACCGTCCCCAGCCGCGTCGCCACCCGCGACCTCGG
>NW_007245929.1:339971-342068 GCF_000164805.1 Carlito syrichta
AGGAAGAGAAAGTTTCTCAGCCATCTGGCTCGTCGAAACCCGTTGCAGACGCCGCAGAGAAGCGGGTGTTGGCGAAAACCCTCGAGACCGGGGCGGCCGGGGTCTGGGCCCCCCGACGAGGCGGGGTCCGCCTCCGCGGAGGGCCGCGGGAGGCGTGGAGTTTGCTTGCTTGGCAGAGTCCGCAGCATTGCTGTCGCAACCCCGCCGCTGTCACTTACCCGGCGGCCCCTCGAGGGCAGCTGCAGCCCCCCCCGGCCTGGCGGGCTGTCCTGGCGTGACACGCACGCGGGCACTTTCCCTTAGGGCCGGAGGAATATTTCCTTCGCTTTGAGGGGAAGAGCCGTGATCCCGGCTGTCTCATGCTTTGTCGGGCACTGCGCTCCGGGGATGACATCTGGGCAGAGGCGCCGGCGATCTTTCTCGGGAGCCTTTAGTTGTGGGCTGCTCAATTTATTTAATGTGTTAGTTGCAGCTGGCCGGGCTGGGGAGCCCTCGGACGGGGGCTGGGCTTGAGGTGACACGTGTGCCGGCAGACGCCGAGGGTGCCTCCCCCCACCCCCCACGGGGTCTGCGGGCAGCCCGGGCCGGCTGTCGTGGGCGGGTGCCAGCGGCCCGTTGAGGCGGAGGAAGGCTGGGGAGACCTCCTGGCGTGTCCCTTTTGTTCCCTGCTTTCCACTGATCCGCCGCTGTGCCTCAGAGAGCGCTGGGGGTGCGGAGCTGGAGACTGCACAGACGACGGGAGCCCACTTAACTCTCCCACGGAACAGGCGGTGGCCCGGAGACTTACAAACACGGTCACCCCAGACCTCCTGTGACATCGTGCTGTCACTCCAGCGTCGCGCACTCGGGCGCAGGCTTTCTGCCAGGTCGGTTTTTAATTGGGGTGCCGTGGGCTCGAGATGCCTTTATGTGACATTTTTTGTTGTTTCGGTCCAGATAAAGTAGGCCATTTTGGTGGCAAATTTCCTGGCAGGCGTCAGCTGCCAGCTTCCATGTATAGACAGAGCCGTGTGTGGTGCGTTCTCCGGGGTTCCGGCTCGCAAGTTGTAGGGTGCAAAGTTGTGCAACTTGGAATCATTTTTGCTAGCCGGTTTTTGCTCTGAGTGTTTACAAAAGCAGCATCGGCCCGACGGGTGTTTAACAGTGTCGTTACTTGGATAATTTAAGAGCCTTGGGCACTCGCAGGTTTCCTGCACCGAATCTGAGTCCACGACAGCAAAAGAAGGAACAGCAAACAGTCCAAATCAGCCTGCAGATTATTACAAGAAATGGTGGCGTTTGCCTTAGGAGAAGGTATTTCACATCCAAGAAAAAGGGGTCTTCGCCTTGTAAGAATATGACTTAGTAAGCTGGGCGGTGCTATCTCCGTAAGCACACAACATAAAGCGCCGCACATGTTCATCTGAGCCCCCAGGAGCCCTGAGAAGTGCGTTCATTAAAGAAGCAAGGTCCCAGAAGTTGTTCCACGTATAAACACTTTTCTGATTGGCTTAGAAATTTAGACACAGGAAGTGGATTGTATCTAATAACCCAGGAGTGGAGACATGGTTGTCATGGAAACCGAGAGGAATAGCCCCACCCCCCACCATGCGCGCGCGCGCACACGCATACTCCACCATGACCACGACCACCCCACACACACACACACACACACACACACACACACACACACACACTCACACACACACACACACACACACGAAAACCAAAACAAACCCTGCATGTCATCACAGACGCCTGGAGACCGCGTGTGCTTCTGCGATTATTCCTGCAGCATCTGTTGAAACCTGAGGCCGTGCCTGTCAAATCAAGGTCATTTGACAACAACAACCAAGATTGCAGCCTCCAGGATTTCATAACTGGATTTTGATTGCAAATGTTTGAGGAAAGAGCCCGAAAGCAAAGACGAGCGCTCGGGCTTCCTTTGCCTTTTGCTGCAGGGAGCACGGTGTGGGAGCGCTTAACTGTGGCAGCAAAGGACGGGTGTGTCTGCTGCCGGCACAAGACTCAGTCTGGAACCGGCAAGATCGGGGCATTACCTGTGAGGCGTCCGCTGGGGGAGGGGGGTCTTCGTGAGGCGTTCCTATTGGCAAGAGG
>NW_007245929.1:342327-364499 GCF_000164805.1 Carlito syrichta
GATGGTGAAGTGAAGACTGGCTGGTGCTCTGGGAAGAGTAAGCTTCAACTAAGCAGAGAAAGGAAAAGCTAAATAAAAATTAGAACGGCTTCAAAACTGCTACTATCATTGCTCAGTTGATTTACAAAAGTGTCCTCCTTTGTGTGAGGGGTGCTATGGTTTTTAGGATGATGGAGAGCTTCCCCAAATCAAAGTTGCAAATCTTTCCAATATCTCAGTAATGATTTTCATGGGAAATGTAAACAGAGGGGAAAAGTTGGAGATCCCCAGCCCCGTTCATTTTGTCACGTGAAAACTAACCAGAGAGGCCCTATCCTGCATTTTGGTTTTGAGGATCAACAACATTGAACTTGTCAATGGAAAGCAAATGCTTTTCTTATATTTTTTCCAGTCTTGTCAAGGTTGTCTTCAAATTGACATGTTTGGTATTCATTCAGAAATATCTCCCTTCCAATCATGGTAATTGATTGCTTCATCTTAATTGAAAATGGTCAGTTTTAAAACGCATTCAATTAACAGTTTAATCTTTTTAAGAAGCAGCAAATTTCCCTTGTTTTCATCAACTAATTGCATCAGGGAGGGAGCAGTCCTGACTCTGTTTTAATGTTAACTGAATATCCTGCTTCTTTGTCAGAGGAAATATAGACCTTAGAAGCAACATAACTTCATTTGGGTGATTTGGCATGTTTTTCATGACGTCGTGTTGTCAAATATTTTGCTGTTGGGACTTGGTGAAGAAGATTAAGTTTAATGGTACAACTGGTCTCTTTTAGCAAGGGATTTCCTGCGGGAGCTTTCTTATCTCCAAGTGTGCTCATTGGCAGGAAACATGTCAGTTGCCTGTTTTTACAAACTGAAGGGAACCAGCAGGATCTGTTGGTTTCCAGACGACACCTGCATTCTCATTGTCTCTCAAATAGTTTTCTAAACGGACTTCTGAGGGGCACAGTTACTTCACTCCAGATCTTTGGGATTTCTGTTTATTCCTTTTCAACTTTGGGATTAGGAAAATTGATCGTTATACTACCATGTGCAACTTAATTTACCAATACAAATTAACACAATGTTCAATAAAATTCCAATGCATTCTCGCTTGTCAGGTAGTTACTCACATACTTACTGAAGCTTTTGGATGGCTGTGCCAAATTTCTAGTAATTATTCTAGAATGCCAAGCACATGCCAGTGTCGACTGTGGTCTGGCTTGGAGAGGTCAATTAGGGTAGAGGCAGCTTCATGCTTCTCTCTGATTACATTGAAAGGTCCACAAAGAGTACGTGTCAGGTGTGTGGCCCGCCTTGCTGATGGCAAAACACTCAGCATGGCGTGGGTGGGCAAAAGCCGACTCGGGGTACACATGAGAAAAACATCTTCACTTTGAAAAGACTGACTGAGTCAAAGTGTGAATTATTTTTTGGATGTTGAACGTAAGTATATATCATTGTTTGAGTTCATATATGTTTCAAATCTGGGAAGAGGAGAAAGGGTGAGCTTCTTTGAGGAAAAGTAAGTACATCGAGCTAGGGCCTGGGAAGAGAGAGCCGTTTCTGGCCATGGTTCCCCACGTTTTTGTTTTATACTTTGTACCACATAGAGTCTTATGTGAGATCCTAACACAGGAGTCAGATGGAAACAGAGCTATTCTGGGGAGCTGGAGCCTGGAGCCAGTGGTCAGCCCTGGCCTTTGCCTGGGGCTCACCCTGGAACCCCTGGGTACAGAGATCAAGAACTACTGCCTTGAAGATACCAGGGATGCCAAAAAAAGTATACACATTATCAGAGTTATCTATGTATTACTCTTAGTTTGCCGTCTGGATGCTGATGGGAACCACTGTGAGCATTGCAGAAGTCAGATGTGACTTGGGTTCATTTTTTGTTATCAGTGTGTATTATTACAATTTTAATACAGTCTTTTCCTTTCTTAAAATGTGTATGTGTGTTTTTGGCACCCTCTGTATTCTCTAAAGGAGGCCTGAGTGGACTACTGGTGGAGCCCTGGAACCTCTTGCTAAAGAGGGAACTTTTGCCTTGACAGTGCGAAAGGACGTGAGTGCGCTCGGGGAGTAGGAAGAAAGGAGGAACATGGCAGACCCCAAGATGCCAGCAACTGCGGGAAAGAAGACAGGACTGGCCACAAGTGTGGAAAGGCCCTGGTTCAGGCTGTGTTGAGAAGGGAGAGGCCGTCTTCCGGGGTTACTTATAAACCAGGACCCCTTTCCTTATAAATTGCAGGAAGGTCCCATGTGGGTGTCCAAGATGAGTTGGTTCTAACTGTCCTGGAATGCATGGATTTATTCCAGACCCCTTAGGTCTGTTCATCCCTACTATTCTGTTAGTGAAAATAATTTCCCATTAAGTGTCATTTACAGAGTTAAAGTTTGCCAAGCTATTTAGACCTGCTTGGTGGACCCAGTCATGTTTTGAGTTTTGAGTAAAACAGTAACACGCAGATGATATTTGAATAATGTCAGATCTGTTCACCTTGTCTCCACTGTGATGAGATTGTTGTGAAATGACAGTGAAGCTGCCAGTTCTATGGATTTCTTGGGCTCCCCTCAATTCCACTCTCTTGTTTTTGTTTTTGATTCGGCATCTCACTGTCTCGCAGGCTGGAGTGCTGTGGTTCGATTACTGCTCACCACAGCCTCTACCTCCTGGGCTCAGGCATTTTTTTCCCACCATGCTTGGTTAATTTTTTGATTTTTTTATAGAGACGAGGTCTTGCTCTGTTGCCCAGGCTGGTCTCAAACTCCTGGGCTCGAGAGATCCTCCCACTTCAACCTCCCAAAGTGCTGAGAATATAGGCATGAACCACCATGCCCAGTTACTTTCTAATTTTCTTGAGGGGTTCAAGTGAATGATCAGAACTTGATGGAAATAATTCATATTTCACAGGTATGATTTCACATGTATGAAATCATGTTAAAGAACTAATTGAAGGAAGTGCTAAAGGCATATGTACAAATTTGAGGAAATACATAATCCACACATTTATCCAGTGAGCATTTATTAGTGACCTACTGCATACCAGGAACTGTGCCTTGTGAGAGGAACACAAGGGTGAAGGAATCCCTCCCAATCTGTTCCGTAACTCTAACCAGCTTCTTAACTGGAAATATGCCCAAATGTGGCACCATACTCTAAGCAGATATAGAAGGAATTGAAGGGATACCCTTTCGAGCTCCTTCTTGGAGGTACTAATGTTTTGGTTTCGAAGCAGACTCCATACAGAGGATTCAAGGGTGGATGATTTGGCTGGGTGTCTGGTGTGGCTCAGGCCTGTCATCTCAGCATTTTGGGAGGGCGAGGCGAGAGGATTGCTTGCGCCCAGGGATTCGAGACCACCTGGACAACACAATGAGACCCTGTTTCTACAAAAAAAAAAAAAATTAGCTGGGTGTGGTGGTGCATACCTGTAGTCCTCAGGAAGCTGAGACAGGAAGATCACTTGTGCCCAGGAATTCAAGGCTGTAGTGAACTATGATGGCGCCACTGTACTGCAGCCTGGGAGACAGAGCGAAATTTTGTCTCTAAAAAAAGAGACCAGTCAGCAGGCTGGTCTTGAACTCCTGGCCTCAAGCAGTCTTCCCACCTCAGCCTCCGAAAGTGCTGGGATTACAGGCAGGAGCCACCATGCCTGACCAAGAATAATTTTGTTTTGTTTTTTGAGTCAAGGTCTCACTCTGTTGCCCAGGCTGGAATGCAGCGGTGCTCACTACAGCCTCCAACTCCTGGGCTCAAGTGATCCTTCCGCCTCAGCCTCCTGAGTAGCTGGGACTAATTTATTGATTTTTTTTGTTTTTTTGTAGAGATGGGGGTCTTGCTGTATTGCCCGGGTTGGTCTCAAACTCTTGGCCTCAAGTAGTCTTCCATCTCCTACTTCTTGTCACATTGGAATCCTCCCATTTGTGTCTCCATCCACATCAGGAGTTCTGGGGACTCCCACCAGGAACACGATGAGCTCTCTATCTACTTTCCTTCCTCGATACCCAAAGACTCTTGTCCCGAAAACCCTGAGTCCAGGGCTCTGCAGCACATCTTCCTATTTCCAAGCCCTGTCCCTGCCACTAGACAGCTGAGGGATTTTGGGCGAGTTAGTTAAGCTAAGACTCGAGCCTTGGGCACTGTTTCCATAAGTAATCTGGAAATAAGACTCGGTAATGTGGAAATCCCGGGAGGATTATTGCGAGGGCTGAATCGCGGAGTCGCTGAAGAGCACTGGGCGCCGAGCCCGGCCGTAGTCACAGCCCACATTATTGTCACATTGTTCATGCTGTGTCCCTTACCTCCTAAGTGCGTGGGTGACTTCTTATGCGCCTTACCATGTCTGTCCTCCCCTGCCCAACTGTTGAGTTCTTTTATAATCTGGCCCTACTCATTCCTGCTCAGGGAATGCCCAGGGGTGTCTGTCGCCCCTGAGCTTCTGGGGTCCTCCTGGCTCCCTGCCTTTGTTCATGTCTTCCCTGACCTCCACCTTCTTCTTCCTCTGTGTTGTACAATCACCACTTTCACCCCCCTGGAAACTCCGATGTGCAGAGAAAATGCAGTTTGTTCGTTTTGTCTACAGTGAACCGCCCCCAGCACACAGTGATTGATTATCAAGAGAAAGAATAACTTGATCACACCTATTTTATTTTTTTATTAAAAAAAAAAAATACTGGGCTCGGTGGCTCAGCCTGTGATCCCAGCACTTTGGGAGGCCGAAGTGAGTGGATTGCCTGAGCTGCATGTTCGAGACCAGCCACGGCAACTTGGTGAGACCTTGTCACTACAATAAATTAAAAATTAGCCGGGCATGGTCGCATGTGCCTGTAGTTCCAGCTACTTGGAAGGCTGAGGTGGAAGGATCACCGGAGCCCAGTAGGTTGATGCTGGGGTGGCCATGAGCGTGCTACTGTACTTCAGCCTGGACGACGGAATGAAACTCCTACTCTAAATAAATAAATGAATGAATGAATGTAATGTAGAGACCGGGTCTTGCTATGTGGCCCAGTCTGGTCTCAAACTCCTGGCTTTAAGTGGCCCTCCTGCCACAGCCTCCCAAAGTGCTAGGATTATGGGTATGAGTCACCATGCTGGCTGATCCCAGCCATTTTAAAATTTGGTTGGATCTGATCCTCCAAACAGTCTTCTGAGACAATTCTCTGCCTTCCTAGAAAGACAGTACCCATTCCCTCCCATGTCTCACTTTTCTCTGTCCCAGATTCTTTACCTGTGATGGTGTGTGGGCAGAGGGACATCAAGTTTGCTCCTCCTTTTATTTCTCATGGAGGAGGGAAAAACTGAGGGTCCTTAGCGGGGTGCCCTCTCTTAGGGTCTTGTGTCCACTGTGTGGCCTGTTCAGCTGTACTAGCCATGGGAGAGTGTGCTTTATAAAACACAGCCCAGTCTAGGGGTGTTCCAAGACTCGCAGTGTGACAGAGACATACTGTGTGTGAGATTCTAGTTAGCATTTTTTTCTTCTTTTAAAAAAAATTTTCTGTGGAATTTTACACCCAAGATAGTAGTTCGTGTTTGTGTGCATATGTATACAGGTGGGTAGATGAAACAAAAGTTTTTACAAAATAATCCGCATAGTTGGAACAAAAACTTGACATGACACTGTTATTTTTGCAGGACCTGGTGGGGTCTAATGGATTTCATTGTGTTTTAGTGAAGGAAGGAAACACTGGTTGGGCCCCGATAAATGACACACCATTATAAGCAACCCACCATTGGCAAAAAGAAGTTGATGGGGCCTCCTTCAGCTGTGCTAGGCCCCAGGGACGCTCCCTGCTGATCTGGTCAGCACCCGCTGAGTCTCAGCCACCCTTCCTTCAAGCCCACGGACCTGGTAGTCTCTGCGTGGGGCCCCCTCCGCGGGCCACAGGGGACCCTGAGGCGGGCCACTGCCCCCAGCACCCGATGCTTCTGTTTGCAAAGTGGCTGTGCCCGTTGTCACCCCCACCAGCAGTGAACGAGGGTCTCCGTTGTGTTCTGTTCTCACCGTTTACTCTTGTCAGACTTGAACATTTTGACACCTTAGTAAGTGTGAAATATCTCATTGTTGTTTTAATTGTAATGTCCTTGGTTATTAATAAGCACAAGCATTGCTCCTTCTGTGTGTAGCATGAGGTGGGTGGGTGCACAGGTTTATTTTAATACTACACTCCCCCAATATAATACATACATTACAGATACATATATTGTAGGTGTGCCATTGTTGTGTGTATACATCAGTTGTGTATATGCAAACATATATTGTGTCCCTAGCCTAAGTACACAGCTACACCTTGTATCTATATATAAGTTTGTTGACAGTTACATAGATACTTAGATGATTTGCTAAGTAAATATTTTATTGAATCATATACACAAAAATGGCCTAAAGCTCGATAAATTTTAAAAGGTAGTGTACCGATCAGGTGCAGTGACTCATGCCTATGATCCCAGCACTTTGGGAGACTGAGGTGAGAGGATTGCCTGAGCCCATGAGTTCGAGACCAACTTGGGCAACTTGGCGAGACCTCATCTCTACAATAAAACAAAAAATTAGCTCGATGTGGTGGCGCATGCCTGTAGTCCCAGCTACTAGGAAGACTGAAGTGAAAGAATTGCCTGAGACCAGCAGGTTGAGGCTGTGGTGGCTGTGAGTGTGCCACTGCATTCCAGCCTCGGCATCAGAGTGAGACTCTGACTCAAAAGAAAAAAGTAGCATATCTATGTAATCAGCTCCCAGATCAATAAATAGAGCATTGCCTTCACCCAAGAAGTCAGCCTCATGTTCACTTCTCTGTAAGGTGACCACTATCCTAACTTTGAACATGATAAACTAGTGTGGCCTCCGTGTGAACTTTATATAAAATTAATCGTGTAGTATATTGTCTTTGGTGTCTTTTTTTTTTCTGCTCAATATTATGTTTCTGTGAATTCATGTAGCAATCGTTTGTTCATTTTCATTGATATGTAGTATGGTTTTTCTCCCCTTTGGTTTATGCTATCAGAAATAGTGCTGGTATACACTTTCATACATGTGTTTTTCAGTGAATGTATGCCAAGTTTGTATCCAGGGATTAACTGCTGTGTCAAAGGTTATGCATATTTTCAGGAAATGGAATTGGTTTTGCATATTGATCTTGTGTCCACAAGCTTTAAGTTTCTTATTAATTCTATTTTGTTATGGTGTTGTAAATTTTTTTAGGGCCGTTTGCATAGATAACCATATTGTTTGCAAATAATGACAATCATATTTCTTTCTAGTCTTTATACTAATTATTTCCTTTTCTTTCTTTAGTACTTTGCATTGATGGTATTGTCTTATTTAAAGAGTATACGTTGCTAAGTTTGCTTTGATAGTAATTCGTAGGGTTTTTATATTTATGTTCAGGGAATTATAGAAGGCCTATAATTCCCTTTTCTTTTTTTTCTTTTTTTTGAGTTGGAGTCTCACTCAGTCGCCCAGACTGGAGTGTAGTGGCCGCTCCCGGCCACCGCAGCCTCAACCTGCCGGGCTCCGGCGATCATTCCGCCTCAACCTTCCAAGTAGCTGCAACTACAGGTGCACGCTACCATGCCCGGCTAATTGTTGATTTATTGTAGAAATGAGGTCTTACCAAGTTGCCCAGGCGGGTCTCGAACCCTGGGGGCTCAGGCAATCCACTCACCTCAGCCTCCCAAAATGCAGGATTACAGGCTGAGCCACTGAGCCCGGCTCCCTTTTCTTATTAAATTTTGGTTTTAATGTTTTTCTGTCCTTCTAAAATAAATCTGAGTGTTCTTCTTTTGTATTGTCTGTACTAGCTTGTATAAGATTAGAATTAAATATTCCTCAAAGTGTTGGACACTAGTCATCTGTTTATCTGGGACTGTTTTAGGAAGATTTGCACCTACTAATTCAGTTTCTTTTATGGTAAGGCTAATCTGGTGTTCTAGTTCTTCTTGAATCCATTTTAGCAAGTTATGCATTCCTAGGAATTTATTTCCTCTTGGTTTCAACATTGAGTGGCATATTGATTATTTATAATAGCCTCTTATTATTTTTAATCTCTGCACTATCACAGTTTTTATTTCTAGTATCACTTATCTGCTTGCTGACTTTTTAAGAAAAATCAGTATCACCAGAATATTTGTTGCTGTTATTAGTCTTTTGTAAAACACTCTCTGTTTCTTGGCTTTTTCCCATAGCTCTCTTTCTGCTTGTATCTTTATTCATTTTACTCATTTGTGGTTACTGTTTTGCTATTTTTCTAACTTCCTAAGATGGCAGCTTAGTTCATTAATTTTGAAGTTTTCATTTCCAATATAAATAATATAAGCTAATATAAAAGTATAATGTATTTTTCTAGTATAAAGTTATAATGTTCTTGTGCTGAGTTAGCTCTAGCACAGAGTTTTAATATGTAGCATTTTCATTATTGTTCAGTTCTAAATAACTCCTAAATTTATCATGAATTTTTCTTTGTTCTATGAATTATTTAAAAGGAGTTTGTCCCTATTTCCAAACTTACATTATTTTTCAGGTTATCTTTTTATTATTGGTTTCTAACAATTGCATTTTGCTGCTAAAATATAGTCTTATGGTGCCAACTCTTTAGCATTAAGCCAAACTTGTTAATAGAATTGTTTAGGTCTTCTCTATCTTTATTGATTATTTGCTTGATTTATTTTTTACCGAGGGAGTTGTATTAAAGTCTCCCACTAAGATAGTGAATTGTTTTTTCTTGATATACCTAGAAGTTACATTATGTGTTATATATACATTAAGAATTCTCCTGTGTTCTTTGGAGAATTAATATCTTTTATTAATTCTGAAGTAGGACCCTTTAACTCTTACAGTGCTTTTTGTCTTAAAATGTATTTTCCTGCTGTGAATGTAACAATATCAGACAACAGCAGGACCCAATCAGATTCCCTTTGATCAGTGGGACCCAATCAGCTTTCCTTTGATCAGCAGGAAACAGTCAGATTTTCTTTGATTCATTTTTACTGATACTTGTGTTGTCAATCTTTGTCTTTTCAAATCTTTGTACTTTGATAGTTAAGGTGCATCTTTTATATATTACATTTCCCTGGATATTGTTTTCATGCAGTCTGTAAACAATTATCTTTTAATTGAAATATGTAATGTATTTATATTTATTGTGATTACAGGTATATTCCAACTTATTCCTTCATCTTATTTTCTTTCCATTTTTCCTGCCACTGCCCTGCCCCTTCCATGTTTCTTTTTCTTTTATTTCTTGCTTTCTTTTGAATTGGTTAGTTATTTTTTCTTATTTTATGTATTCTTCTATAGTATAGGAGTTTGGAATCTTTGCACTCTTGTGATTCTCTAGAAATTTTACTTCTAGATCCTTCTTCTAGTGGTTCTCTGGAAATTTTAGTATGCATAATTATGAAAGCCTAAAGCCAATTAATATTGTTCCTCTCCTCTGAAACAACACAAGAGGGCTGGGCACAGTAGCTTGTGCCTGTAATTCCAGCACTTTGGAAGGCTGAGGTGGGAGGACTGCTTGAGGCCAGGAGTTGCAGACCAAACAATGCAAAGATGTTAAGCCACTTAACTCCAATCCCTGCCCCAATTTAGGTACCATTTTTGCCCAGTGTTTTAGTTCTAGCTTTTTTTTTTCAATACGACATATTATACTTTATAATTATCACTTTATGCTGGAAATACTTGCTCAGATTTACTCATTTATTTACTACATCCTTTGCTTATGATTCCCTCCCCTACTGTACCCCCTTCATAACTTCTCTTAGATTTCATTTAGTGAAGATAAATTGATGGAAAACTCTTTCAGTTACTGTTCATTGGAAAAAATCTCTATTTTCCCCTTGTTCTTAAAATCAAATCTTGCAAAATATAACCTATATTTGTAGCTGCTATAAAAAACTGTAGCTGTTTTCCCTCAGCATAGTAAAGATGTGCAGTTGTTTTCTAACTTCCAAGGCTGAGAAATCAATGTCAAGTCTCACTGCTGTTTGCATTAAAGGTATTTTGTCTTCAAGAATACTTTATGACTGTTTTGAAGACCTTCTCTTTGTCTTTGGTATTTTGCAGTTTCAATATAGAATCCCGATGTCAATTTCATGTATTTATTTTGCTTGGGGGTTTTGGGGCTTTGTGAATTTGTGGGTTGGCTCTTTCATCAGTTCTGGGAGATTCTACTGTCCCTGCTCTGGATTTTTCTCTTCTTATTTTGTTTTATTTTATTTTTGGTAGAGTTAGGATATTGCTGTGTTGCCCAGGCTGGTCTCAAACTTCTGGGCTCAAGTGATCCTCCTACCTCAGCCTCCCAAAATGCTGGAATTACAGGCACAAACCACCATGCCTGGCTTCCTCTCTTCCAATTCTGGATTTCAGATTAAGCATATGTTTATACTTTGTCTCCTATCGTTTCTATGTTTTAACCTCTCTTTCATATTTTCTATTTCTCTGTATCTTTATGTGCTATAGTCTAGCAATTCTTTAGTCTTCTCCTCTGGTTTCCTGTGTCTAATCCATGTTATCTTGCTCACTTATTAAATCCTTGATCCTCCTCTTACTTATTTAAACATTTATTTTATATTCTGCACTTGATAATTTTAAAAATTGAAGTCTTTGTTGGTTTGATCCTACATCTCTATTTCTGCTGGTTGTTGTTCATGGTGCCTTATTTCTTTGTGTGTACGTGTGATTTAGTTTTGCTTTGTTTTACCTTTGTGGAGGTTTTAACAATAGAAATTCTTTTTCATGGGTTTGAGTTGAAGGTGAGTTTCTCTAGAATTTGCATCTGTTTTTGCCACCTTCCTGGGACCATTACCAATCTGCAAAACAAGAACTTAAATTCTCAATGTAAGGTTTCAGGGACAAAACAGGCCATCAGTTCACCCTCCAAACCCATGTGAGGGCTGTCTTGTGGTTACATGTTTTTGGTAAAGACTTTTATCTTTCTACTTAGAGTTAATTTTTGAGGCAGGTTGGTAGCCTTCTGGAGTCCTGTCTTCAGCTGAATGCCTCTTATTGTGTGCTCTGCCTTGGTGGGCCCTAGCTTGGTTAGTGTCACCAAGTTTATCTGCTTTCTCCTGAGCCCTGCTAAGCTGAGAAACAGAAGCTCAAGTTCTCCTAGTTTGTTAAATGCCTTCAAGGTGAAAGCTGATGTAAGTGTTCTGTTCCAAGTATGCCTCATTTTCTTGTCGGCTTATGAATACATTTTAAAACTATTTTTGAGGAAATAGTTTGTCTAGCATTTTTGGAGGATTGGACAGGTATTTACTCTGCTGTACTGCCAGAAGAGGAACTTCCATCTTTCTTTGTCTTTTTATTCCTATTTTTTTTCTTGTTGTTTGTTTTGTTTTTTGAGGCAGGATCTTCCTCTCTTGCCCAGGCTGGAGTACAGTGGCTCAATCATGGCTCACTGTAACCTCAAACTCCTGGCCATGAGGCATCCTCCCACTTCAGCCTCCCAAGTAGCTATGTATTCCTTTTTTAAAATATTAATATTTCTGGAAACACTCTGAATGCTTTTGGCCAACAAGCGTAAGGATCATATGTGCAGAAAGCAATACAGAAAAAGCACAATCATTATCAAATTATCACTCCCATCCACACATATTCAGGGGTATTCTAAGTCCTCATGTAAATTGGTTAAAGTAACACAACTTACTTCAACAAACTGAAAATAGCACAATGAATCAAAACAATGAAAGTTTATTTTTTACATATTCAAAATGGGTGACTCAGCTGGACGCAGTGGCTCACGCCTGTAATACCAGCACTTTGGGAGGCTGAGGCAGGAGGATTCCCTGAGCCCAGGAGTTTGAGACCAGCCTGGGCAACACAGTGAGACTGCATCTCTACAAAAAATAAAAAAATCAGCTGAGTATGGTGGCGCATGCCTGTAGTTCCAGCTACCTAGAAGACTGAGGCAGGAGGCTGAGGTGGGAGGATTGCCTGAGCTAAGGAGGTCAAGGATGCATTGAGCTGTGATCATGCCACTGCACTCCAGCCTGGGCGACAGAGTGAGACTCAACTCAAAAAAAAAAAAAAAAAAAAAAAAGAAAAGAAAGAAAGAATGACCTGGTGAGTGGGTGCCTCTGTTTCAGGTGATGTCTTAGGGAACCAAGCACTTTTCCCTTTAGGGCTCTGTTGTTTCCACCATGGCTTCAAGGTCCCTGGGCTTATTTGAATTCTACCTGCAAGAAAGAAGGAGAGCATGAACTCATGCTGTCTTTCCTGGCGAGGACCTGATTTGGACAGCTCTCGTTCTTCCAGGCTTACCTAGTGCTTGCTGAACTGGCCCCATCTGGCTGCAAGGGTCTTGCTGGGGAGGGGGCCCAGACATTTGCCCAAGAAGAAGGAACAGATGTAATGAATGCCAGTCAGTCCCTGCCACATCCTCCCTCGCGGAAATGTCCACCCGCCCGGAGGTGTCTGTCTACAAGCTCCTCGTTCCCTTGTAATAGCACTATCAAGCTTTGGGTGCAGGTGCCCCTGATGCCTTCATGTTTGCACAGTCCGAGTCACCCACCATGCAGTCAGTTCCTTGAAGGGGAGAACGCTGTGTTGGACTTTGGAAAATGTCACCTGGCATTCAGTTTTTAAAGCACAGTATGCTCTATGTGGCTGGGCCCAGTGGCTCATGCCTGTCATCCCAGCTCTTTGGGAGGCCAAAATGAAAGGATTGCCTGAGTCCAGGAGCTCAAGACCAGCCTGGACATCATAGTGAGACTTCGTCTCTACAAAACAAAAAAACAAAATAAAAATTTAAACAGCCAACACAGTATGCTCTAACAAATCAAGCTGCTGAATGATGGATATTCTCAGTGTAAGAAGATATCTGCAGACATAATTTGGGTGCCATCTTGGGGTCTGCCACTTATCTATTGTATCCTCCCTTCAGCTTTTTTTCAGACTTGAAATTTGCCGACATAAAAATTTGGAGAAAAAGCCAATTCCTCGACAGAGACTGTAAAGGGCCATCAATGCTAGTAGCATTTCTGTGGGGATTTGATTGTCTCAGTTGTTTCCTCTGAAATGTGTTGAAACGAGCCCTTTACTCTGCCTGGATTGTTGTGAGAATTCATTCATTCCATCTGGAAAATACTTGTCGAGTACTGCAGGGTGCTGGTACTGTCGAGGGCTGGGTGTAGGAAGATGGGCAGCGCAGACAAGATGGATGGAGTATAGACAGACTGCTGAGTGGGGGACAACCCCCACACTTGACTTTGTGGTCGAGACGGCAGTCGTGAGGCTCTAGGTTATCTGAATAAAGGGAAAGAGAAGCCAAGTGCTATCTCAAGCCCTTCAGTAGAGACTTTGCCCTGATTTGGATTTCGGCCTCCCACAGGAAGACCCAGACACTGTCTCTAGATCCATATTCAGCAACTCAACAATAGAGGAGGTTAGCGCTTGAATGTTCCCCAGGGCCGAGGTCATCTAGGCTGGGCTGGACCACATGATTGGCCTCAGTGTCACCCTGTGCTTGAGTTCAACTCATTCCCTTGTTGCTAGGCTCAGTGTTTTCAATCCTTCGTTTATATTTTCCGTTGCTATCGGTCTTAGTAAATGGCAATGACATATGGGCCTAAGTTAAATTGTTGGAATCATATTTTGTTTTGTTTTCACTGGGTAGTTTTCTTTCTCTGCTGCAGTGTACTATGGGTGGGAAAATACACTGACATTAGCAACAGCTCAGATTAATCCATTACCCACCTGCCAGGATGCAAGCACAGTGCATGTGGCAGATCGCTTGACATGCCGATAACGCCCGTGTTTTGGAAAAACGTTTGGCTGTGTGTATCCAAAGCATTGTTTTGAATCGAGTCATCTAAAATATGCAGATTAAGAATAGGAAGTGCTGTCCTGAATTGCGTCGTCAGAATTCCAGGAAGGGTCAGGCTGCAAAACTCAAGACGGGTGCATCTATAATTAGACATCAGACCTGCTTGATGTGTCTCCTGACTGAGCTCTGGCATTGGTCAGGGATAGTGCTCCAGCCTGAGGAGTCCACTGTGAAAGAGATCTGACAGGCACATTGGGCTCTCTCGGAAGCTGGGACGGAGCAGCCCTCACTCACTGTGGTCTCCTTCCTGGATTGAGGCATAGTGTTTCCAGCAATCAAGAGCAAGATACAGCATTTCCAGTAAGACAGATAGGAGCGAGGTGCAGGGCTCTTCTTGCAAATTGTATTCACTTTCTTCTCAAGTCAAAGGCTTCTTTCTTACATGCTTTTAAGAAATCTCTCTCTCTCTCTGTCTCTCTTGTCTGTCACTGTCTCTCTGTCTCTCTCTCTCTCTTTCTGTTGGAGTCTCACTCTGTCACCCAAGCTGGAGTGCAGTGGCAAGATCACGGCTCACCACATCCTCAACCTCCTGGGCTCAGGTAATTCTTCCACCTCAGCCTCCCAAGTAGCTGGGACTAAAAAATTTTTGTAGAGACGAGATCTTGCTATGTTGCCCAGGCTGATCTCAAACTCCTGGGCTCAAGCAGTCCTTCTGCCTTGGCCTCCCAAAGAGCTGGGATTACAGGTGTGAGCTACTATGCCCGGCCCAAAAAATGTCTTCCCTATTTGAATTTCCAAAACTGTGCCAAGGTGTCAAGTTTCATCCAAGCGCCTTAATAAGACCTCGGCCCAAGAGTTACAGGCTGAGTGTCATGGTTAGCGCCCTCTGTTGATGTATTAATCTGCTGGGTATTGCCTCACAGTGAGGAAGGTTCATTTCTACCCAAATATCAGTCACCACAAAGGGAAGAGACAAGACCTCAGTATGGCCAATGTGATTTAAAAATTAATTTATATATTTCTAGCAAGCTCTTCCATACATTCTTATTGGGTGACCATACAGTCTGACTTGTTGGCGACAGTTTTGATTTGTTCCTATGACTTCCATGCAATCCCTAATAATGCCTACTTTCGTTTTCGAAAGCATCCTGGTTTGTGTCATAAATTGTGGTCACCTAGCTTACAGGAGTAGTCTGTGTGTTTAGCAAGAGTTGATCAGGTTTGCTCTGATCAACTCTTCTGAGAAAAGCTGCTCAAAATTAAAAGGAAAAAATGTCAGTGTGGAAAGACTGGTGAGTCGTTCAGGTCATGAGGATGTGCAGAGCCAGGGTCTGGGTTGGTGGGATGAGGGGGGACTGATGGAAAGCCCAGAGAAGGGGCCCGGCTTTGGGGCCATCTTCTTGAGAACATTTTCAGTTCTAAAAGTAGAGGCCTTTACCTGTACAATGACCACTTGTATATCTAATCCTGAATTGTACCTCACATCTTTAAAATAAAATGAATTTTTAAAAAACCAAAATAAATGAAAGTAGAGGCTACAGGATTTAGAAATGTATCAGAGCTTTCAGCAGACTCATGGGGTTGAGGGCATGGCAACTGCTCTCAGGCCTTCCCCAGAAGCAGAAGCCCTTGGAAACAGCCTGGGCCTTCATCTGGAGCCCTGAGTGTATGGGACCCCAAAAGAGAACAATACAGGTACGAAGCCAGAACCTACATACTTTTAGATTAGTGCCCCTAGATTAGATGCCTGCTGGAAGCCAAGTAAAAATTCTCTTTGGAGGAAGATACCAGAACCTCATGTTGTCACGATAGTTTTCCATATACTATGTGTCACTCAATGAAAAATAACTAGATATATGAGAAGATAAGACATGATCAAAAACCAAGAAAAAATAAGATATACCTATAAGACATCCAGATAGTGTATTAGTCAGATATGATCTCTACAGTAACTGTGGCTAGTATGTTCAGAGAATTAAAAAATAAGATTGAAAATTTTTCCAGATAACTGGAAATTACAAATAAGACCAAATGGACCTTCTAGAAGTGAAAAATGCAGTAACTACAGTTAAAACTTAAATGAGTGAACTTTTGGGGGTGATGGAAATGCTCTGAGACTGGATTGTGGTGATGGCTATGGTTGCACAACTGAATTAATTACTAAAACTATTGAATGTACGCTTGCCATGGGTAAATTTTACAGTATGTAAATAATACCTTAATAAAGCTGTTTTAAAAAGTCAAATGGACGAGTTCAGTAGAGTAGATGCAATTGAGGAGAGAGTTAGTGAACTAGAAGATAGAGCAGAAGAAAGTGGAAAACATAAAATATGGAAAACAGATTGTGGAAAACATGAAACATGGTGGAAGGTCTAATATATGTGTAACTGAAGGCTTAGTAGAAGACAGAGAAAATGAGATGTAAAAAATAATCGACAAAAATGACGGAGAATGTTCCAAAACTAACAAGTGACACCAGATAAGTACAAAGATTCAACATAGTAATATTTGTGAAAACAAAGGCAAAAAGAACAGCATAGGAACAACATAGTCAAATTTCTGAAACAAAAACAAAGAGAAAAACTGCAAAACAGGCAGGGTTGGGGAGTGGGCACCTCTAGTCTCTGGATGGACAATAGGGCTGACACTGGGGTCTTCAAGGGAAACAGCAGATGTCAGAAGGAAGTGGAATGCTATCTTCAGATTGCTGAAAGAAAGCAGCTATCAACCATATTCTATGTCTACCAAAAAGATTCCTCAAAAATGAAGAAGAATCAAAGATACCAAAAAGTATCATGAATAGATTGGTACTAAAGGAAATGTTCACTAACTGGTGTCCTTAGGACAGAAGGAAAATGACCCCAGATCAAAGCTTGGAGATGCAGCAAGGAATGAAGAGCAATTGAAGTAATAATTAGGTTGGGCTCAATGACTCAGCTGGTAATCCCAGCACTTTGGGAGATCGAGGCAAGTGGATTTCCTGAGCCTGCGGATTTAAGACCAGCCCGGGCAACTTGGCGAGACCTCGTCTCTACAATAGTTCCAAAATTAGCAGGGCGTGGTAGCACATGGCTGTAGTTCCAGCTACTTGGAAGGTGAGGCAAAAGGATTGCTTAAGTCCAGCAGGTCGACGCCAGGGTGGCTGTGAGTGTGCCACTGTACTCCAGCCTGGGTGATGGAGTGAGATTCCAACTAAAAAAAAAAGAAAGAAATAATTAGATGGCTAAATCCAAACAAACATTGATCTCATAAAATAATAACAATGATTATGTCCTGTGGAGTTTAAAGTATACAGGGAATAACATTTATGGTAAAAGTAGAGCATAGTCTGAAGAAATTGATGAAACTACATTGTTCTAAGTTCCTTATATGTACAAAAAGTTATAAAGAACTAATTTGTACTAGTCATTACTAAGTTAAAGATGTATGTTTTAAATACTAGATAATTAGAATAATGAAAGAATATATAAATAACAAACAGAGAGAGGAAAAGTAGAATAACAAGGAATATTTACATAATTCAAAAGAAGGTGAAAATGGGCAAAAATGAATCCCAGAGTGAGACAAATAAAAAATAGTACAATAACAGATTTATATCCAAATACCAGCAATTACATTACCTATGAATAGACTAAATACTCAAATTAAAAGTCCAAAGATTATCAAATTGTATTTAACAACCTATGTCTTTGAAGAGACGTATCTTACTTATAAAGATACAGAAAGACCAGGTGTAAAAGGATGTAGATATATACCATGCCAAAAAAAAAAAAAAATATATATATATATAAGATTGTCTAGCTGATCCAAAGAAAGATTGTGTTAGTTATACTAATATCAGATAAAGTAGACTCCAAGGCAAGAAAAATAAAGATATTTTATAATAAGAATGATTCACTTTGCCTGTTTTACACACACACACACACACACAATTGTAAGAACTACAAGGAAAAATAGAGATATTTGTATAGTTTGGAAATGTAAAACACCTCTTAGCAATTGATACAGCCTGCAGACAAAAATCAGTAAGGATATGGAAAGTTTGAACAAAAGAATTAACAAACACCATCTAATTATAAAACACTGCATTCAACATGTATCGAATAGATATTCCTTTCAAGTGCACTTAGAATATTTGTCAGTATTTTCTATCTATCTATCTATCTATCTATCTATCTATCTATCTATCTATCTATCTATCTATTTGAGTTGGAGTCTCACTCTGTCACCCAGACTGGAGTGCAGTGGCATGCTCCAGCCACCTCAGCCTCAACCTGTTGGGCTGCGCCGATCCTTCTGCCTCAGCCTTCCAAGTAGCTGGAACTACAGGTGTGCGCTACCACACCCGGCTAATTTAGTATTTTCTATTTGCTGAGTCAGAAGGCAACTCTTAACACATTTACAGGATTGACATCATACAGAGTGCATTTTCTGGCCACAGTGACATTAAACTCGAAATCAGTAACAAAAAAAAATACCCATGTGTTTAGAAGTTAAGCAATCACGAAGTTAAGCAAAGAAGAAATGGCAGTGAAAAGTAAAATTATGACATATCAAGAATTGTGAAATGCATCTAAAGAAATGATGAGAAGGACATTTATAACCTCAAGTGCATATATTAGGAAAGAAGAAAGGCTTAAAAATAAATAACCTATGCATTAATTTCAAGAAGTTAAAAGAACACCAATTAAATTTTTTTTTTATGGAAGGAAGGAAATAATAAAGACAAAACAAGAAAGTAAGGAAATTGAAAACAGATATATTACAAAGAGAATCAACAGAGTTAAAGGACTAATACAATCAATAAGTCCTGGTGAGATTAATCAAGAAAAAAAGCACAAATAGCCGATATCAGGAATAAAAAGCGGGTAAAATTACATTTAAAAGATAGGGAGTATTATGAAAAACCTTATGACAATGTATTTGAAATTTTAGAGGAAATGGACACATTTTTAAAATACCACTTACCAAAAGTGATACAAGAAAAATAACAGTCTGACTAACTCTGTGTCTACCCATATGAATATGTTATTAAAAACTTTCCCAAAAGGAAACCCTCAGACCCAGATAGTTTTACTGTTGAATTCACCAGATATTTAAGGAAAAAAAACCCCACATATTTTCCACAAACACTTCCAGAAAGTAGAAAAAGAAGGAACATTCCCAACTTGTTTTAAGAGGCAGCAGAATTTTGAAACCTGACAAAAATGTTATAAGGAAGGAAAAATTCCAGGCAAATTTTACTCACGAATATAAAACCCTAAACAAAATGCTAGTAATGTGAATCTGGCAGTAAATTACTACATCATGTTTAAGTTGACTATCTTTGAGAATTACGTTAGGGTAATATTTTTGAAATCAGTAATTGTAACTTAGTATATTAACAGAGTAAAGAAAAAAACATCATATAATCATCTCAGTAGATTCAGACGATATATGTATTGTAATCCAACATTTATTCTTGATTTTTTTTAAGAAAGGACTCTTAGAAAACTAATAATGCCCTTACTTAAATATTTTGTATATTTATATACAAAAAATATTCTATATCATTAAAAAGTAGGAACATCATACTTCCCCCCCCCTGTTTTTAGAGTTGAAGTCTCACTTTGTTACCCAGGCTGGAGCACAGAGGTATGATCATAGCTCATTGCAGCCTCAAACTCCTGGGCATCAAGTGATCCTTCCACCTCAGCCTCCCAAGTAGCTGAGACTACAAATGTACGCCACCAAGCCTTGCTAATAAAAAAAAATTATTTAGAGGTGGGGTGGGGGGAAATCTCACTATGTTGCCCAGGCTGGTCTTGAACTCCTGGCCTCAACTGATCCTCCTGCCTCAGCCTCCCTCCCGAGTAGCTGGGATTACAGGTGTGAACCACTGCTCTTGGCTTGGAAGCATATTTAACTTTATCTTAAAGAGTAACCTAAGAAAAGATGAATCTTCGTCTATCACCACTTCTGTTCATCATTGTGTAGCAGATCCTAGCTAGTGTAATAAAGTCAAGACAGAGAAATGCAGGTATTAGGATTAGAAAGGAATAAACAAACCTATAATTATTGAGCATTAAATTACTGTGTAGAGAAAATTCAAAAGAAATTTCAGCTAAATTGTTGGAACTAAAATGTGAATTTAACAAGTTTGCTGGATATAAAGTAAATATGAAAAAATAAATTATATTTCTGTTTATCACTAATAAACAGAAAATGAGTTTACACTAGAAGAAAAATAATCAAATACCTAGGGATACACCTAACAAAACAAATGAAGACTTCTATACTGAAAGCCATTAAACATTATTGAGAGAAAGTAAAGAGTTGAATAAATGTAGGACTAGATCACGTTTGTGAAATAGAGGGTATGCTTTTCAAAAGATGTCAGTTCATCTCAAAGTGATGTGTAGAGTCATGCATTCCCAGTCGAAATCCCCAGAGGGTTGTTGTTGAAATCGACAAGTAATGCTAAAATTTATGTGGAAACACAATGGCCAAGAACACATGAGATACTCTGGAGGAAGACTAGGGTAAGAGGGCTTGCTCCTCCCAATATGCAGGTTTCTTATTAGGCTAGAGTCACCGAGGCAGAGTGGCTGTGGTGCAAGGATAGATAAATGGACTCATGGAAAAGAAAGAAGTCTGGAAAACCGACTTGTGCATAGACAGACACTATTAATGACAAAAATGGCACTTCAGGGGGTGGGGATGGGTTAGACTTTTAAATAAACAGTTCTGGGACAATTGGATATCAATATAGAAAAATAGTAAAAATTTGACACTAAGCTGGTACCGCACACCAGAACCCATTCCAGATGAATTCTGGATCTAAGTGTGAAAAACAAAATAAGAAGACACCTAGAGGACAATCCAGGGTCATATACTCACGATTTTGGTTAGGAAAAAATTCTTACACAGGACCCCAAATAACCAGTTACAAAGGAAAGGACAAGCTGGGCTCGGTGGCTCAGGCTGTAATCCCAGCGCTTTGGGAGGCTGAGGTGAGTGGATTGCCTGAGCCTGTGGGTTCGAGACCCACCTGGCCAACTTGCAAGACCTCATCTCTACAATAAATCACAAAATTAGCCAGGCATAGTAGCGCGCATCTGTAGTTCCAGCTACTTGGAAGGCTAAGGCGGAAGGATCGTCGGAGCCCAGCAGGTCGAGGCTGCAGTGGCTGGGAGCGGCCACAGAGTGAGACTTCAACTCAAAAATAAATAAATAAATAAAGGAAAGGACAGATAAAACTGGACTGTATTAAAATGAAGACTTTGTTAATCAAAACACACATTTCATAGTGAGAAGCAAATTAAGAGATATTTGCAACATCTATAATTTACAAAAGGCTTGTGTGAAATATATACAAAGAATTTCCACAAATCAATGAAAGATAAAATAGCCCAGTAGGAAAATGGTCAAGAGACTTAAACAAGGACTTCACAAAAAAGAATATCTAAATGTTGGATAAATGTGAAAAGTTGCTCAACTTCATACATCTTCAGGGAAAATGAAATTAGAAATTTAAATTAGTCACGCAAATGTGATGGCATGCCCACCATAATCTCTGAAATTAAAAACAACTTACAATACTAAAAGTTTATGAAGACTTGAAGTGAGGATTCTCAGACACTGGTGGTGAGAGTGCAAACCGGTACAACCACTTTGGAAAATGAATTAGCATTATCTGATAAAGTTGAACCTAGGTGTATTCAGTGAGTCAGCAGTTCTATCCTGAAGTAGAGACACGACGGAAAGTGAATGCATGTGTGTCTCAAGTTATGAGTAGAAATGTTCATAAGCAGCATGATTCATAATAGCTCAAAACTATGAACTACCCAACATCCCTCAAGAGTGTAATTTGATGTCCACGCTTGCATGCACACACATACAAATACTTAACGGCATGCTTCTCTAAATGAAAATGACATACCAGGGGTGACGTAAGGTCAGGTCATCACTAGGGGGAACTGGATGCCAGCTGAGAGAAGATGATGAGGGTCTCGGGGGGTGCTGGGCGTGTTTTCTTTCTGACTTGGGTGACAATTTTGTGTATGTCTGCTTTCCCGTAAGTCGCTGAGCTGCACATTTTTGTTTTGTGCATTTGTGTATGTTTCATTTCATGATGTAAACATTAAAAAAAAAACCTAAGACCATTTTCTTGACTTTTAATCCATTTCAAATGACCCGTTGACTTATGAGAGTAGAGACTGTTCTCCTGTCCCGTCCTATGAACTGATACTCTCTGTATGTGATGGAAGCACTCGGCATCACTGGGATCTGTGATGTGCTGTGGTCACTCACCATTCCTTGCGCAACTTGAGTTTTTTCTTGTTAATGGGTATTGTCTCTTTTCAATTTGTGTATGTGTGTATATATGTATAAGCAAACATAGTCTTCCTTCCCTACCGCCTTTCTTTCCATTCTCCCTCCCCCCTCTCCTT